>NC_068983.1:123908691-123922236 GCF_001194135.2 Octopus bimaculoides | reverse complement strand
GTGGGATTTTCGAGCGGGATCGTTGCTGGTGCCCCTGGGTTGGCTCTTGTGCAGGTGACACATGAGGTTTCTCGAGCGAGATGAGCGTGGCCGTTGCCAGTACTACCTGACTGGCCTTCGTGCGGGTGACACGTAAAAGCACCCACTACACTCTCTGAGTGGTTGGCGTTAGGAAGGGCATCCAGCTGTAGAAACACTGCCAAATCAGATTGGAGCCTGGTGTAGCCATCTGGTTTCACCAGTCCTCAGTCAAATCGTCCAACTCATGCTAGCATGGAAAGCGGATGTTAAACGACGACGACGACGAGATGTTAGTGTTTATAACAACAGTTGTATAATGCGTATTATATTTGAATTTTGTGGAAAACCAGTTACTAATCTAGGTAGAAGTATTTTCTGATTCTGAACAGGAAGCTTGGTATTTTGGGTGCAGGTTTGATTATGTTACATATTTGAGGTCACCATCAAAGATTCTTCAAAAAATGCAAGGCTTAGAATTTGTAGTGATTTTGAAAGATTTAGTTGTGTACTCATGTATATGGAGGTTGTAGTGTAAGATTATCCCTTGATATGATTTGAAATTGTGTCTTGACGGTGTTGAAGGTGGTTATGTTTTTATGTGCTCACTGGCTGATGGTGTTTTTTTTTATAACTCTGCTCATAGAGAAGATGTTTAGGTCTAAGTTGTGTGTAAATAACACTTATGTATGTAAAGTTACAAATGAGTGAAAAAGGTTATTTACATAAGACTGTGTTGATTTTTGTTAAAAATGGAGGCAAGTACTGAAGGGAAAGTGTTGGAGACATAAAAAACAAATTTTGAAATATATTAACAGTTGATAAAGTGATAATCAGAAACTGTTGTCAGTATTAATTATTAAGCACTCACTCAGACAATGACTTTAGCGGGATAAAAAGCAAAATCAGTCTGGTACACTTTGCACTCATTGAAACAATCCTGTGAGGATTAATTGCTTCTGATAATAATAGTTTAATACAGCACTTCTCTTAAAATTTTAAATAAATCTGTGAATTCATACAGAAAAAACAAAAAAGCCCTCAACAATATAACATGTTCTGTGTATCATTTGTTACAATAAGTTGAAAACTATTAACACCTATAAATAAAATAATGAGACATTTATTGACATTTTCGAATTGCTGAATAAATTAACAAGTAGATAAATATTGTACCTCATTCTTAGTTTCCTTCTTAGTTTACATTTTTAGTAATGGAAACTATAAAAATATGTTAATTACATTTGATATGTTTTCACATTTTCTCATATAGTCTAAAATATCTTGAGAAAACATCTGTAATGATTTATAAAGAATAACATATGTAACAACCTGTTTTTGTTATTCTACCATTAAGACTTGTTTTCAAAATAATATGGGTAAAAAATGTAGCTAAATGAAGCCAAGTAAGTGATTTAATAGTAAGAAGTTATTCCTTGAAAATAGTAAAAATACTGTTGTGTTTAAGTAACTAACAGAAATTAACCTTAAATAATCATTCTAACCCCTGATGAACTTTTGCAATCTAAGCACCATGATTATGAAAATATTTGTTTAAATTGTATTCATAAATATAAATGGCTGAAGGAATTCAACATGAGTTTTTGAAATAAGAAAGTATTTAAGATGAAAATTTATGTTTTGTTTTTCAATGTGTGTGTGTGTGTGTGTGTGTGTGTGTATGTGCGTGTGTGTATGTGTGTGTATATATATATATATATATATATATATATATATATATATATATATACATATACATATATACACACACACACACACACACACACACACACACACACACACACACACACGTATACATATATACACACATACCATTCCTGGAAATAGTAAATTTGTACAACTATTTATTTCAACTGGCTCTATGGATTCAAGATTATTTTTAGGTATTTATTTGTCATGTGTTGTATGTATGTATGCACATCTGTATATTCTAATAAGCCTAATTCTCTATGTGCATTTAGTAATGTTTATATTATATTTATGGATATATAAGAACATGACTAGTGGTCTCTGTCTGGTGATATGTACTTGTTACTTTGATATTTATTAATGTAGACAGTTTCCATTTTAAAAAATATTGCAGGTGTGTGTGTGTGTGTGTGCACGTGCATATATACATGCATGATTCTCGTTTGATAAAAATAAAACAGCCTATGATATATAGAGAGGATGCAGTGCAATTCAACAGTAATTGATAAAGTTCAGCAAATTACTGACTGTAAATGGGTACACACTTGTTTACTTGAATGGGACTGTATTTCTGTGCGTGACTATATTATTGAAAAAGAATAGTCAGAAATAATGAAGTTATTGTCCCTTAGTTTATTTATATTCAGGTATAACATTATGTGCATTTATTTTTAACAGTTTTCTGTAAACAAGAACCTGAAAGACATTCACTGTAGAGTTTAGTCTTGGTGGAAAATCTCTCTCTGTAGACTTTGTATTATAAAACACATCAAGCCATTCTTCTAGTGTGTATAAGTACATGGAGCAGTCAAGATGAAGATAAACATATTTGATCCTCACTGCTTTGTGTAGTTATACTAAAATGAAACACTATTATAGTGCATATTTATGGAGGTCTCACATATGCAATAAAATGAATTCAAAAGCATTGAGATTATCCATGCAATCAGTGAACTCAACCTCCCTTTAGGGGGTGTTTAAAATTTGAATCAACAAATCAAAATGTTTTGAAAGTGTATACAATAAAAACTACAATAGATTGTCTTTAGAGCCAACTAGTGAATGTAACTGACATTTTTAAGTCTCAGTTGGCCCACAACATAGAATATTCTATTAAGATGGCAAGATTTAGAAGTGCTCAGTATAAAAATAGAGCGAATATAGTGATGCTCTCTATGTATAACTACAATATGATTGAGGAAAATACACCAGAGGAGCATTCTGTTGAGCAATTTTACACATATGATACAGGTCTTACATATGTCATATAGTAAGTTGAAAGACTATGATGAATTAAAATTGTCCATGTAATTAGTAGAAAAAAGTGGTTAGTAACAGTGTTTAAAATATGAAAATAATCAATGTGTGTGTGTGTTACCATTGTTTTTAAGTCTGCTTTTCCATGCTTGACATTTGTTGTGTTCCTTTGTCATCTCTTTTGTTAAGTTCAGTGTTCTGAGATAGCTTTTACCATTTGTGCCATGGTCTTCCTCTCCTAAAGTTTCCTATATGCATCTCCTTACTGATGCATCTATATGCATTATATGTCCATACCAATGCAGTCGTCTCTTTAGCAACAATATCTGATTCCATTTATACCTTGTTTTTCTCTCATTTCATGTATGCCATGTCTCCCATGTTCACTACATTTTACATACAATGGGGCATACACTTGCTTCATTTCTCTCCAGCCTTCTCTCAACCTCTGCACCCAATGCCTACATTTCATTAACATATAACATTGCACTTCTTACAAAAGCAACATACTGTCTACCCTTCACTTGAAGAGAGAATCCCTCAGTTACTAATAGAAGTGATGTTCCTGAACTTTTTCCACCATATTCTCATTTTTGTTACTGTGCTTTCAGTGAACCCTCCTCCCTAGCTGATTAGGTTGCTTAATTAGTAGACACTATCAACTGCTCCTATGGAACCATCAAAACATTTAAAAAATTTATTTTGCTAGTGTCTGATACATCTGTACATCTGCCACATACAGTCTTTGTTCATTGCTTGCCTGATTGTGATCTCAGTATACTTCTTATGCACTTACACTGTGTACTCTATGGAGTTCCTACATACTCATGTTTTGCATACTGAGCCCACCATTTGTCTGCTGATGGCAGTCTTGCCTTTTTTTTTAAAAATCTTTCTTAGCAATTTAATCTTACCATGTTTATGCCAAGTCATCTTGATTCTAAGTTTTGTTTCCACATCTGGAATTTCTTCTCTAAGTCTTCTGGAAACTCTGTTATTAGGACTAGGTCATCAGCATATAGGAGTTGCTCTGGACAGCTCACAGAGCTCATTGCCAACTCTATTTTTCCTAACTCCACCTCTCTACATGACTTATGCTTCTCTCACAAACTTAGCTTTCTTAAACTCACAGTGTAACCTGTCAATCAACAGATGCTAAGTAGAGCTTACCCTTAGCTAAAAATTTCTCTTGTTTCTTCATGAAGAGAGTATCAGCTGTACCCCAACCTGACACAAATCTGAACTGTGTTTCATCTAAGCTGATTCGCTTCCTAATCAATTGTGCCAGTATTCTATCTGTTGCTTCCATAACTTGGTCAATCAGTTTTATACCTCTGTTATGTCTTCCTAAAGTATCTCCTTTGCTCTTGTAACTGTTGATGATTATACTGCCATTCAATTATCCAGTGTGACGCTTAGAGATGGACTGTATGAGTGATTAACTTGAGCCCTACTTTGTCACATTTTCTCAGCATTTCATCTTTATTCCTGCTTTATTTATCTTCATATCCTTAAATAACTGATCTTTCTATTTAAGTGTATGTTAGATAGTTCCAGTTCTTCCTACACATTTTCCACATTCAGCATCCTCTTGTAATAACATTTCCAAGATCCTTTCTTCTTAGCTGTAGGTAACAGTCAGGTGTCATTTCACACGTTCTCCCAACAGCTTCATTTACTCCTTTACACTGCTTTGCTATCCAGAACACCTCTTACTTTTGATCTTCACATTACAAAACATTGGTAATCTTCTTTTCAATTCACACACACACTTGTTGCATGGCTTCTCTCTTAGCTACATGACCTACTTATTTGCTGCTCCTTCTCTTCCTATCGTTCCATACCTGTCTTTTAGCTTTTATGGCTCTTGCCTTCTGTTTAGCTGGTGTCTTGCCAAGGTTGTAGAACTGGTTGCTAACTTTCAGCAGTAAAAACATATTGTCCCTTGTGTTATAATAAGTCTTTCACTGGGGAAAGACTTAGTATTTGCAACTATCTTTCTAATCTGTTTTCTGGTGTGAGAATAAGGTCTGTCTGGCTTGTATGTTTCTCTGATAAGGTGATCAAATGCCTGGTTTATTTCCTGAAGTTTGTATTGTAGATAGTTCATTTATATCACAGAACTGTAGAAACTTTGATCCCTCCTCGTTCCTTGGATATAAATGGACAACCATTATATGTACTAGTGTGTGTGTTCCTTTATGTATATAAAACAAAGGGATAAATATATCAGTATATTGTTTTTTTAAAAGAAAACCTTACCATTCACTCACAAAACCTCATTGCAATATAAACTATGTGATACCTTCCATTCTAGCTCAGAGCTAATATCATGTAGATAGCTGGTGTGTACAGATGACACTGAAATATCACTATTTTCTCCAAGTTCAAGCTCTCTTTTTTCTAATTAAATCATAAAAAAGTAAACGATGATTAATAAATCACCAATAAATATCACTAAAATCTACCTCGATGCCTGAGGTATTACTTCCATGATGTTTGAAAATTGAAGGAAGAAAGAACAATAAAATGCAAAAAAGAAATACACATGATGCAAACATGATGTCTTTTGACAGGAAGTTCCTTCTAAGATCAGGCTAAACATTGCTTCTTGCACAGAAAAGTACTTAGTTCCAGTTTTTCAATCCTCAAAACAACATTTTGAATTGTGGTTATATGTAGTTTAGGACTTGCCAACATTTGCTGATACTTGCATTATAAAATTTTAAGACTTAAGTTTGACCTAGCCAGGACCAGTACTGGCTGAAACCTTTGTGTCTGTCTGCCTGTTTATGCACATGTTCACGCGTGCACACACATACATTCACAAGTATGTTTATGTGGTTATGAAGTTTGTTTTGCAACCACATTTTTGAGCCATCATGACTGTAACTCTGCTGAAGTACTGCCTTCACAGTTGACTGTTCTGTATCTTTTGTGTCATATCTGCATATATTCAGAAGTCCAAAATTTAATGAGCTTTTCAGTGCCTGTGGTGCTTTTAGTTGCTGGATCAATAAACTGGTAGCTGCTGGTCTAATTTGCTTGTGCCTTTTGCAAAATTCTAATCTAGTATGTTAAAAACAGCATCTTTTATTCCTCTTGTTATTTTTTGTTTGTTGGCATATTGTTTCTTCTGGTATTTCAAAGGGTTGTGATGTAATGCACAGATGCACTCTCAATGGTGAAGAACTTTGACTTAGTATATGTTTTGGTGCATGCTTTTTGCAATCCCTCCAGTTATTGTGCAAGCTCTAGGCAGCTTGGAGAACATAGCTATGAACAGTAACTCACTTTGGTAACAAGAGATTTCCAGAGAATTGACACCACCTTTGAGTCTGTCACAGCAACTGTCCCCAGTACTTAGTCACTGATCTCTCAGCAGGCTACTGATAGTCTATGAACATGACTAGAGCAGCATATATCTGCAAACATAGAAGCATAGTGATGACCATATCATTAATATACTTAGAGTTTTGGAGCATTACAAAACATTTGTTGGAGATGTTTTCCGTGTTGTAGGGATGGAAATTTGTGGTACCGAACAGCAAGTTATTGTCATTAGCCCAGTTTTTATATAACATCTAAATTTGTTGGAGAGCAAAGTTATCATCACTTGCTACTAGTTTTGCATTTTAGCATCATTTAAGTGTTATCTGCATAGCTCGTGTGTGTGTCTGTGTGTAACAGCCTTTGTTGTCTTCACATTGTCACTGTGTGAGTGAAAACATTGTTTATTGTAAATAATACAACCTGCTGCTCAATAGTTTCATTGTATGTGAAGATTAGTAGAATGCAAAAAATATCTTACTTGAAACACAATTTAGGGTTGATGACAGTAAAAGTATTTGACTGTAGATAACTGCTTCAATAATTCTTATCTAACCCATACTAGCATGGAAATAAATAAATGAACATAAAAACAACAACAATAATAATGGTAGTGATGGTGTCATCCACTGTCTATACATGACCATGTGTGTGTGTGTCATTCATTTTATGTTTGTTTTTCATGCTGGGATGGATTGGACAGGGTGTTATTTGTAACAGGATTTTGTCTTGATGCTCTTTATGTTGCCATCCTTTGTCTGTATTTTGAGTAAAAGATTTGTTATTCCAGAGGTCTTTGAAAGCACAGAATGACCAATCATAATGTTAAGAAATAATGTCAATATTAACACCATTTCAAGTGGTAATGAGCATGAACTAATGACTCACACACCTTCTCACACATTTGGTTAATTTTAATTATTTGATTTCTGTCATTTTTTAACATTGGTGAGCATTTTGTAAGGTTGTTGTAGTTCATGGAATAAATCTGTTTTGGAGTATGTTTCTTCAACAAAGCAGATCTTAATCTGAAACAGCAGATCATTTTATTTCTTGCAATAGCTAGTACTTATTGATGCAAAACACTCTTAGATTTTATCATCATTGTTGATGCCACTGATCATCATCATTCCCTTAGATTCTAGATTTTATCCTTGTTGTTTATACTGATATTTAGGCTAAGATTTTCAAAAATTCAGCAGTTTCAAAAATTCTATTTGATCTTGATTGCCATTTATTTATTCATTGATTCTTTCATTCACATTCATCTTAAGCATGATTATGTTGTTTTTGTTGTTTCCACCCCTCTAATTTTCACCAGTATAACTGTAAACACTGTATTTCTAAATTTAGCTTATAGTATCATTATTTCTGAAGCTCAATTTTTATATTTAGGTCTTGCTGTATCCCTTTTCTGCCTGCATGCATATATTGTTAACTGGATGAATCTTTATTTAGATAAAGAGGTTTATTTGAAAATACATACATGCCAACAATTCTCAATATTAATAATTTAATAGGAAGTATAAATTTGTATTTAATTACACTTGTAAGGAATATTTGTTAAATTTAGAATAGTAGATTGAAAAAAGAAACAGTACATTGAATTAAGCTGTTTACAGTACTGAGTTCAATTGAAATTACTTTGGAGGCCAACATAACCTTTCATTCTCTTAAAGTTGATAAAATAAATATTTGTAATAAATGAGGGTTAATTTAATTCAATCATTCAACTTGCACAACTCCACTAAAATGTTGGCTTTGTACTTAGTCAAGTGATATTAAATCTCTCCAACTTCACACTTTCAAATCATTATCAACATCAAAGGCTTATTATTGAGATTCCACTATTGTCTTCCTTCTCTAGATTTTGGAATATAATATTAGAAATAATTTGTTGGGATACTTTTGTTCAGTCATATTTCATCAAATATCAAATTCTTTACCATTGCATATGAGGATAATGTTACATTTAAGGAATATTTAATCATGCTCTAGGTTGTATTTAATATTTATAGTTCACCTCAACATAAGTATTCATTATAAACCTTATCTTGTTTGAGTATTTTCTAATGAGACTATTATTATGTTGAAATTTAATTTAATCAATACTAGATAAAGATGTTAAATTCATTATCAATATCAAAGAGAGAGAGATAGGGAAAGAGAGCCCTCTATCTGAATTGTTGGGTATATTTAAAATTTCTTTATATATTACTATATGTTAATTTTTCTTGATAATCAAACAAATGTAAAATAAGTTATAGTAATTTGAATATTTTCCACGAGATTGTATTGCAGAATTGTTGGTGTTTAGGATTTTAAATATAGTCATTTATTGAATTTCTGAGTGAAGCTTCTTGCTTTTCTGTGTTTCAAAAATTTAATAAACCTCATCCAGTTAGCAAGAGCTGAGCTAAATGAGCTTTTTAAAAAGAAAATTACGTGTGGATATTTGTAATGTTCCCTTGAGAAAACCCACCACTGCTCTTCCAGGCTTTGGTATCCCTCCCCTGTGTCAGCAGAGTTCTGAGCCAACACCGGCTTCTCCTGGTCAAGTTACTCCAAAGGAAAAGACTAAAAAGCGCAAGAAGAAAGCAAGAACACAAGATGGAGGTAGTAATATAACCTCGCTTTGGGGATTATATATATATATATATATATATATATATATATGTATATATATGAATTTATATTCCTTTCCTGCTGCTTTTGCCTCCCACTGCTTTTCTTTCAACATGAAAATCTCAACCTTCATTGTCTTTTGTTATTTCTTCTTTTTAAAACTAATTTTTATTTTGTTATTTAATAACTAGTATTTTTTTGATTGTGTCAGACTAACTTGGAGTCTTTTAAAATGATTAAGAAACAGTTGCTATTTGATCCCTTATTGGTGCTTATATTGCTGAATTATACATGATTTCAGTTTGAAAATTTTAGAATATGATAAATATAATTTTACTAAATTTTTGAAAATTGGATTTTGACAGATAAAAAAACACTTTAAAAAATATTTAAAAGTAATTAAATATATTTTAAATAAATCCTTAACATATGTTTCCTCGATACACTTTTTCTTTGGTTATATTTTAAAGTAAGTGAATTGTTTAACTTAAAATATGAATTATAGTGGTAATTATTTCATAAATTCATGTTTCAAAATATGTACCATTCCTTTGTAATTGAAGTTTTTGAGAAGATTACATAAAAACATTTTGAAGGTGAAAAGTTTTGAAAACAAGTTTATGGTTGTAAATTAAGTTTGCTGTTGATTTGATCCTTTTGCTATATATTTATGTATCATTTAATGTATCTCTGAAAAATAGCAATTAATCATTAATTAATAAAGCATCAGATATTCTAATTTTTTGAGTAAGAACTCTAAAGTTTATTTTATAACCTTTATCTTTATTTCTTACATTTATTGTACAGTATAAGCTATGTTACCTTTCCCCGTTGCTAAAATTAAAGCTCTAAGAGTTGTGAAGATATGAAATGTATTTATGAAGCCTAACAAAAATACCCTCCTTCTCCCCCACCCACCCCTATATTTCATAAAAGCCAGTTCATTTTAAAAGAACAGAATTATTTTTCTACACAATTTTTATCGGCAGTCCAATACACAATACACATAGCAGAGTTTACTTATTCATTTGCAATTGATGGTTCACTCAATTATTGGAGTCTTGTGCCATTTGTGATCCTTCAGGCAATTAAATGATGAATCTTCCTTTTTATTGCCTTTTCATTTGAATGTGATGAGAAACTCCAGAGCAGTAAAGGAGTAAATCATCACCTTCAAAGAAATTATATGTACGTTTTAAAAGTATATTTCAGTTTCATTTTATATAAAACCTGGGGCTATATAATGACTGACCACCCCCACCCCCTAGTTCTTTAAAAAATGCCTATGATTTGACAGCAATGCTTTAATTTCATTTCCATATCTATTCCATTCTTCCATTCAATTTAAAATTGGCCTTTGATGTAAAAAGTACAGTAAAACATTAAAATTTAAAATTTTTTTTACTACACAATTAATAATTTATTCTCATTGAATACTCTTTTCCATCATATTCTTGATTAATACTAATTCATGGATATGATTTTAAATTGCATGTAAGCATGTGATAAATGATGGTCGAGTAGACTAAACTTTCACTTTTCCAAAACTATTGTGTTTTGTCTTTATGCAGAACACTTTGACTCTTTAGACATTTAAAATTTTTTTTAAATAGTCATTTTGCAGTGAAGTAAGCAATTCTAGAGGAAGCATCCTACTTTAGAAGATGTGATTGTTGAAAGCATCACAAAATATTTGAACATGGCACAAAGAAAAATGACTATAAATTGAAATCATCAACTTAAAAGTACACATAACTCCTGAAACTCTCTAAATGCATACATTTGTTATTGATCCTTTAGTTTTATCCAATATTCACATAGAGGTGCATATATGCGACCATGTTTCATAACCAAGTTAATTAGTGTACTGCCATATCTCCTCTCTAGCATCCTTGAAAAAAATTCTTTTGCAATATATTCTTGCTATAGATTTTTCAGCAGTTGCCACCATTGCCATATCAGTTCATCCTATTAGTTAGATCTTTTATCTCTTACTTTTTTCAATCATTAGACTGCAGCCATGCTGGCACTGCCCTGGAGAAAATTTTAGTTGAATGAATTGACCACAGTACTTACTTTTGTTTTTAAAACCTGATACTTCTTCTATTGGTTTCATTTTGCTGAACTAAGTGACAAGGACATAAACACACCAACACTCATTGTCAAGTAGTGCACACACACACACACACACACACACACACACACACACACACACACACACATGATGAGCTTCTTTCAGTTTCTGTCTACCAAATCTACTCACAAAATTTTGGTTAGCCTGAGGCTATAGTAGAAGACACTTGCCCATAGCTGCACACAGTGGGACTGAACCCAGAACCATGTAGTTGGGAAGCATACTTCTCACCACACAGCTACGTCTGTGTCTATGGTCACAGATATTGTGGAACACCTACAACTTCCTTACTATTGTTTTTATTATTGTTTTGTGAGCCTGCCATTACTAAAGGCATTTCAGATTATTGAGTGATAGTATTAATGTATTCAGAAGACCCTTAAAATTTATGAAATAAAGACTTCATGGTTTGGACCTAGACAATCAGTTAAGAGAGTAATAAATATCCCATATCTTATTTTGCAGAAGCAGTTACTTTGCCTTATTTTGGTTAATAACCTTTTGTATCAGTTTATGGTTTTTAAATATTAGCATAGCTATGTGGTTAAGAAGTTGACTTCTCCAACCATCTGGTTTTAGGAGTCAGTCGCACTGCATGGCATCTTGGGCAAGTGACTTCTGTTATAGCCAACCAAAGCATTGTGAGTAGACTCGGTTGACAGAAACTGAAAGAAGCCTGTTATGTATCTTCTGTGTTTGTGTTTCTTTGTCTTATAGTTGTAAGTTTGTAAACTTGCATCACCATCATACTGTCAGTGCCATTTGTTTCCAGTCTTCCATGAAAATGTGTCTGGTTATGGAGAAATATTAATTTGCTTGGAAACCATTGTGGTTGGCAGTAAGAAGGGCATCAAGCTGCAGAAAATCTGCCTCAACGAATTCTGTCTGACCCATGCAAGCATGGAAAAGTAGACATTATGTTGAAGACAATGATGATGAAATGGTTTCTTTAATTTCAAGTATTTGAACTAAATAACATAGTTGCTGTATCTGATGAATTGTGTGGGGGTGAAAGGGTGGTAGATTTTATTTAGAATTTTTTTTTTTTTTAAACACCTATATTTACCCTAAGAAAAATACTCAAAATGAAAGGAAATAATGCTATGAACACTCATATATAAATATATTCTACTCAAGTATATTTGAATGTACTCATTTCATCATACATTTTTTTTATTCATTTATTACAGTAACTTCAGTTTTGAACAAACAAAAATTTGAGCCATGTTCAAATATATTTTACTTAAATATTTTCATTAAGATTTCTCCCTTCAGATGCTTTGTGAACATTTTTTTAATTAAATTTTTTTAAAAATTTTCTGCATGCACTCGACAAATATAGTTTATATTTTCATTCAACATTAGAATTTCATCTCATTTTTAAGTTTTTTTTTTTTTCGTGACCTAAGTTAAGCTCTAAAGTGATTTTTATATCTAAAAATTTCAAGACCTGATATGTTTGCTTGCCTTAGGAATTGGACAAACTCTTGGAAATACATCTGGAATTGGCAATGGGAATTCATCAGGATCAGCAAAACCTTTCAAACCGCCAATGGATTTAAATTTTAAACCTCAATCTGAAACAGATCGAAGAATAATTGAAATTTTGTATACTAATGTGCAACTTCAAAAAGAGGAGCAAGCGAAACAGCAGCAGCAACAGCAACAGCAACACAATGGTGGGAAAAATTCTGGAAAAGCTCTGGCATCTAGTAACCGTCAGTCTCCAGCAACTAACACTATGGTTCCAGAATCCAATTTAACTGTCCCTCAAGCATCTGGCCAATACTCACAACAATTCCAGCAGCAAAACCTTGGACAACAAGCAACAAATTCTGCCATTCAGCCAGTTGTTCCTACAACCATCACATCATTAATGTCATCTTTGGCTCCTCCTCTTCCCAAATCACCACCCCCACCATTACCACCACTACCTCCTCCCCCTCCTCCACCACCCCCTCCACTTCCTGAACATTCTCCACCAGCAGTTCCATCATCTCCTCAAGTTTTGCATACCTCACAACAATCTAACAATGGGCAAGAAGTGGATTCTAAAGAGGGCTTAACAGTGTCTAACTTTCCACAATCTTCATCTTTTTCTTCCACTTCCAATTTATCTTTGGATGGACAGCGGATTAGCAGTACTAATGTGAGGAGTTTTGTTAATCCTACTGGATCTGAGGCATACACCAAAGATTCCATTAACAAAGGTTAGTTATTTTACCACTTGAAAATTCGGCCTTTTTTGCCATATTAACCATAGTATTATAACTGGATTTTATGACTTGTAAGTGATGGCTCAGAAACACAAAGTAGATAGATATTTGATATTTGTAATATATTGGACTTTCTAAAGTTTTCACTTCAAGAATTATAACTAAAAATGCCAGAGACTAATACAAATTTCATTTGTTTTCTTTTTTTCAGTCAGTTGACTGCAAAGAAGAAAATAAATTTAGAAATCTTAGTGT
>NC_068983.1:123905432-123908186 GCF_001194135.2 Octopus bimaculoides | reverse complement strand
TATATATATTGCCTGAAATGGACTGGCTAGCCATTTAGATTTACATACCCAATTGAGAGTTGTCCTCTAAAATTCAAATTTTCCCACTTTTGATTAGAAATATTCCAGAGGGCTTCATCTTTTTAATTGTTGTTGTTTTTGTTGTTGTTTTGTTGTTGTTAACATGATTGGGTATTATAATATTTGAATCCCTCTTGTACAGTTTTACTTTAAGCATGTTTTATTATATCTAATATTTGAAACAAACCTTCTGTATGAAATTTGTCTACAAAGTATTTTCTGTTCGCCAATTAAAAATATTTTGTTTATGCAATATACTTTAAAACGATAATTTTAAATTCTCTATGAGATTTCATATTCTACTATCTTACAGTTTACATTTTTATATAAATTTTGACTTTGTAGATTATTTTTAGAGTTTTTATTGTTCCCCAAAAAATAATTATGTAATCTAAAGTAAGATGTTCATGAGAAAAAGTGTCATAATTTCTTAATTGATATTTGCTATTATGGAAAATAAATACAGTTTACGGAATAACATCTAGTAAGGCTAAATTACATAATGCTGATGATGAGTTTTGGTAGTAAGATTTGAAGCAATAAAAATATTAAAAGAACTAAAAAATATATAGGAAATACAGGTATGTCATTTTCTTATTTCTAGTACTGTATGTATTCATAATGATATTGTTAATATTTGTTTTATGGCTATGAATTATCTGACACGAACTTTATTTCTCTATGTTTTCTCACTCTTTATTTCATCACTAGGTGTTCCTATGCATCATCTTGGTGTTGATGTTTCAGCAACAAATACTTCAGTTGGATCCAGTTTACCAATTACTACACTTTCTCATGTCCACATGCAGCAGCAACAAGCTGCCTCACATGTGTCAACATTTAACATTAAAAAGGAACCTGAAGATGTGGTTTCTTTACCTGGTATGTTGTTTTCAGAAGTTGTTACATCCAAATTATATTATGCCAATCAATTTACAATTTTAAGTTTTAATATTAATTTACTTAAAATAGTAATTTATTTATCAAATTCTTCATACGTTTTTTATATGTCTGTACTATCTGGTTATTTCCAGTTTGTATTCAGATGGAATGTAATGCCAAATTTTATTTGTAATTTTATTAAAATCAATTTTTTGTAGATAAATGTGAAGTAAAGAGTGAGATTGATGCTGTTGCAAGCATTGTTGATTCAAAGGGTAACCAGAACGTGCTACTGAAGCAGTTGCTGGCTTCATCAGCTCATAATCCTACAAGTGCTGTTGCAGCTGCAGTGGTTGCAACAGTGAATAGTAGTGCAGCTGTTCAGGCTCCTACTAGAACTACTCCATCAGCCAGCAGTCGCACTGAGGTATGTGACTAGTTGCTTAACTTTTATTGTGTAAATTCAGCTAGAGTCCCACTAAATTTTTGTTTTCCATTCTAACTTTCAGAAACTTTCAGAACTGGGTTTTCTTAAATGAGTATGCACAAAAATACTGTAGTTTATTTGTAAAGTTAACCAGGAGTTGGAGAAGTTAAAAATATATAAGATTGGGTTAAAGTTGAAGAGCTTGAATACTGCTCACAGTTTAGACTACCGGAAATTGAGCTTTAAACGCAAACTATTTGAGATGGAAATAGAAAGATCATGGCTAACTGAAACAACAACTTATGTATATTATTAACTGAACAATAGTTGCAGTAAATTTAGTTACAAGCACATGCTACTAAATTAAATATCATTAAACACTCAATTTGTCTGTCTACTCTTTATGCTAGCATCACTGCCATGAACAAGTGAAAAATAATATTGATGACTATGAGATAGTGGATAGTCAGAACTGCTGTAATATGTTGAATTTATTTGTTCTTAACCTTCTTTAAATTCTCTAAACCACAGTTCATACAAGATAATAACAAAGAAAATCAGATGTGAGGTGGAAGAAAAGTCAAATATTTAAAAATTTTAATAGAATGGAATCTAAAATTGAAATTACTTCAGAAATGCATTTTGTAAATAATTACACTGTTATGATATATTTATTTCTTTATTTAATCTATTAATGATTTATATGATAATTTATATATTTAGAAATGATTTAATTAAATGTATTATTAAAATTGTAGGAAGCTGATGAAGACAGCTCCTTGACTCCAGATCAGCTGCGTCAGCTGGAACTCATTGACAACATGCCTCTATGTAAAGAAACTGTGATTAATGAAGAAAGTGCTGAGTATTGCAACTTGAATGTTGAAGAACAGGCTAAGTTATGGGGTAAGAATTAAGATTTATCAAGATGTAATGTAATTAACATCTATTTGTTGTACTATAAGTAATGGTTATGACACAAAAGACCAAGGAAGTGACTTTATTGCACAGGTATGTTAAAATACATCTATTTTCACCAAACAGTAAAGAAGCTTAGAGTCAAAATATTGTCAACAATCATCTACTTTGAATTAATATTTAATTACATTTGCTACAACTTTTTTTCTTTTTTGCTACTTTCCTGTCAAATTTCACTATTTGCGATATTGTTTCTTTTTCATATATCTCAGTTATTCTTCGGCTATACATTACAGTATATATGTCACTCTATTTTACTCTCATCACATCCTTATTATTTTGTGTTTCCTTGGCTAGTATATGTGGGATGGGTCTTGTATTTTTTTTAAAAGACATCTTGTCTCCGAGGACAAATATTGTCACACACTGTTAGTTCTTATTCTATCTCGCTCAGAAAAGGTCTTTCC
>NC_068983.1:123898097-123905379 GCF_001194135.2 Octopus bimaculoides | reverse complement strand
CCCCCAAGCATCTGTCATTTACCTATATTGCACAGTAATCTGTCTTAACATACTTCTCATATCCAATTTTCCATATTCATGCATTAGATCTTATAGACGTTTTTGAGTAAACAAAGAGGGTGGGGGCACTTACTCCTTGTAATAGTTTATTCATTCATTTGTAGCTGAGGCTTGACTCTGTTGCTACTTTGAGTAACAAAGTTACACATAAGCTTCAAATGAATAAATGAGCTCTATGTGTACTAAGTACTTTTCTTCTAGTTACTTACCCAAGCACATATAAACAAAAGACAGCAGAATTAATTGATATGAGGAATGGAGACAAATAAATGCATACTGTGGAAGAAGCCTCAGAGAAACTTGTCATGGACAAGAAAATGAGGTACAGAGTTTTCTGAGTGGGTAATAGTATTAGGATGGGTGGAATAGGAATATTATGAGCAGAGAAATAGATAAATCAAGTCATTGCCATTATCACTACCACCACTATTGTCATTTTTACGTCCATTTTCCCTGCTGGCATGGGTTGGATGGTTTGATAAGATCTAACTGGTTGGAGTACCATGTCTTGTGGTGACATGGTGGCAGCATGTACCTTCAAGGTAATATGTCCAAGAATGTGAATCAGCAGGGGTGGGTAGGAGGGAAGAGTGAGATGGATATAAGCATGGGTTGAAGGTAGTCAGATGTATATAGGTGATCGTACCTGAATATGTATAATACATTGGAGCTTCTCTTATAATAAATTGAATTTGAGTATTACTTTTCACTTGAGTAAAAGGGAATGAAATGAAATTGTATTATTTGCAGAGAAGCGGAAACAGGAAGTTGCACTGAAAAAGAAAAAAGAAAAGAAAAAATGCATTGTTGAAGAAGACAAAAAGGGAAAGAAAAAGATAATTTCTGAATTTGGAATGAAAGAAAAAAGGAAAAAGTCCCAGAAAAAAGAAAGTGAAGGGCAAGGCCCCAAAAAAAGAGCAAAAAAGTCTAAAAGCTCTGAAGATTATGATACTTACATAGATTCCTTCATGGCCCAGTTAAAGAATATGCCAATGGTATCCTTACAAGAACCAACTGTGAATATTAATCATCATATCTGTCCAGTTGTTGGTTACTTCAGTGGTAAGTTTTTCCAATAGAAATTCCCTCCAGATTTCCCCCCCCCCCTTCAAATATGGATTCTGCTATGATATTGCATTTTGCAGTTTTTACATTAAGTTTTTTATAGTATCATAAATCAGTGGATATGAATGTTTAAAAATGGAATGATTATTATGTACATTGATATAAATGGGCTTGCCTCTTTAAATTATGTCAGCCATAATTCTTCAACAACATCAAAGAAATTATCACTAAAACAGCAAAAAAAGTGATGGCATCTTCTCTATGATAATAACAACTCTATTATTGAATTTTCTCCTACTGTAAATGCAATATTGTCTAGACAAGGAAACAAAACTGTTACCAAATTTCCTATTTTTTATCTTTCATTATTGTGATACTTATAATGTATACAGACAAACAAATGTTATATTTAAGGATTGTTATCAGTAATCCAGGAATTCTTTACGGAAAAAAAAAAAAAGAAAGAATGAAAGAAAAATATTTTTAGTAATTGGTATTCTGTATACATTAATGTAACTAAATTCTTTTTTTGTCAACAGCTTTTATATGATCTTTCTTTTGTTCAATTTTCAGATGAAAATCGTTTATCAGGGTCCTATGGTGCTGGATATTTGGAAGGTGCGGTTGATTTCTATGGCAGCACAACTTCACACAGCCATGGTAGCTTAGCTCAGATACCCCAAATTCTACCTCCTATGCCTAATAGTGACATCCTAGCTCGGCGAAAGTTCCTCAGTGATGGTGAACACAAGCAGTATCCAGGTTCTCTTCTTAGCTTTTCCAACTGGCATGATCTGATGCATGCTGATGAACAATTGGATTTTAAAGAGCATCTTGGTTAAAGCTTAACATTATTAAACCAACAAATTAGTTCTAATAGTTTCTTAAGTGACATTTTAACCAATATTGCCAGATGAAACAGAATTATCGATATTATAATAGCCCTACTTTTTTTCTGATGTCTACACTTCTCTTTGGTGTAAGGAGTATAGCCAAAGCCTATCTTATTCCAACATGCAGGAACAATGGCTTTACTAGTCTAATAAGTTGACATTAGTTTTTAAAATGGTACAGTAGTTCCAGATAGTCAAAAGTTGTTTTAAGAAACTAGCAATCTGGATTTAGTTACTTCAGTTTATATTTTCAGAATCAATGTTATGGTCAAAATAAACATAAATTAAAGGTCAAATAGTAATATTTTAAAATTGCATGTCCTTTAATATGCTTTCATAGATACTAATCTGTTCAATATTTAAGCAAAAGTATATAAATAGGAAAAATTCAAACATAATTTTAAAAACATTGTATTTGATATTTTAATTTTTATGATGTTGGGTGGTATCTTTATGCTAGGGTTCTTGCAGGGAAACTGATATCTGCTTTTTTGAAAGAAGTCTCTTTAAGATAATTAAATACCATATAAAGTTTTATCTATATTTGAAACTTGTCAGTTGTTTGAGCAAATGTGTGTGTAATACCTACCCAGAAGTATTATAATGATTGTTAAACCAATATAGTTACAACAAAAATGAGACATTGATTAGTCTGTTACTCTTTTAGTAGTTCTAACCTTCTGGCATTGGTCATGGCTGAAGCAAGATATTTTTTTTAACATGTTAGTAAATATCAAAGTATCATGTAAAACTATTTGCATTTAGTCATAGTACTTATCAAATCATTTGCTATAAAATAAGTTGGGCAGTTATTTTGTTTTAAGGAAATTTCAATAGGTTTACTACATACACCTTTTATTAATATTTTTTAAAATTCCATTTTTTCAATAACATTTGAAAAATTTATTTTGAATTAAATTTTAACAAATTAATATAATTGTGTGCTTTTAAAAAGTTATTTGTAACTATAATTATTCTATAGAATGTTATATAAAATTGTGGTGTTTCAGTAACCAATAACTTAAAAACTTCTGTTCTTAAATATTTAGCTACTTCTGTTGTAGATTTTTACCTCTATATAATGGTGTTTTATTTCTGTTCTTATCCTTTATAATGTCAACTATTTGTTGTGTCAGTTTTTTGAGCATTAGTGGCTTTAATATCTTTAGTCTCTATTACTCTTCTTACAATTTCATATTATTTTGTTTACTATAGGTTACTTTAAGTGTTTAAAGGTCAATATAAGAATTTTGAGGAGTTTTCTCATTATAGGTTTATTTTGAAGTAAAATTAATTGGTTTGTGTTTCTACTTAATGTTATTGATTATAAATTTTAGTTATCTGAGTGATGCTGTTATCTTTGTCTCTAATTACCTCTCTGTGGTAATGCAGTTTATTTTTTACAAATATATATTTTGGAAGAAATGTATATATATTTTTAATTAAGTTTGAAATCTACAAAATGAATTGATTTAATTACTTTGTAGAAATTTTAAACAGGTTTTGTTTGGAAAAATCATTTGGAAATAAGCACATATTCTTTCATAATAATACTTGCATGTATTTATATTTAGTGTAATAATTCATGTCATGCTAGTTGGAAAAAGTTGTATGATTTGATTAAAAGTAATTATTTTTTAAGAGTTTAGCCAAAATGATACTAAGAAGTGGCCATGATTACATTCAATTTGAACGTGATTTAAACATATTTTTGCTATTTTGTAACTTCATGGAATTATGGATCACTTACTAAAAAATACAATTTAAGTCTAATTGATATTTTTTAACTGCTTAAATTGTTACATGTACATACATTTTTTGAGATAGAATTGGAAATTGCTTTCAACTAATCACCAGATTACACTAACTAATCTCTTTTTTCTTATATGCTTTGTTGCCATTATAGGAATTAAGTTGTTGCTAGGTTGTCAGCTATTTTGATTACATTAAATTGTGTGTTTGATTGTATCTCATATTTACCACTTCATGCCCCATCCTTTGAAAATATTTTGAAATCTGAGCTTTTTTTTTTAATAAAAAATAGAAGATAAAGGAAACTATTTAATAGATATCGATTCCAGTAATAATTCAATTAAACCATCCTTGTCATGTATGTTGTAACAGTCTGTCCATCATATCTTTACAGATGTGCTCATGAACACACATACAGAAATTTTTGCAATGCATCATTTCTCCTCATTACATATAAATCAGTGTTTCCTTTATCTTTTAATATAACTTTACTAATTGTATGAATTGTATGATATTAATATTCTTTAAATGACATTGTGAAATGTAATATTTTCAGTATCTCTTTACTTCTTGCAGTAAGCTCTCAAAGATTTATAATTTTTTCCCTTATTAATGACAGTTTAAAATGTAATGAAGAAATTTAAATGAAATTTGTTTACTTATTGTTAGTTCTGATTCATTTGTATTGAAAAAAAACAAAAGAAACATTTTGTAAGTTTAGGCATGAATAATATTTACAATGGTGTGGAATGCTTTCTTACTTTTTTCTATAAAAAGAGAGAGAGAGAGAGAGTGAGAGAGGAGCAAACATTTGTTGATCTGTTATATCCACTCACTTGACCATATTGTTGCTTGATATTAAGAGCCTGATCAAATTAGATTTCTTCTGGTTACATGATAATATTTTTGCATAATGATAATTTTAAATATGTTACCTTATTAATCTTATAGAGAGAGAAAGATGGAGTGAAAAACATGTAAAATGCTACTGATAATGATACATAAAACTGAAAATTGTATGAATAAATGAGAAAATACAATCTGTAGTTTTGAATCATTTAGCTTGGATTAGGACTGGCTCCATTTACAAATGTAAGCACAGCTAAAACTATTTCTAGGAACTTGCATCAGGTTGATGTACTTCTATTTTGCTAACATTGATTGCATTTCTTGCATAACTTTTAGCAAAGTCAGCTAATCTCCCTTCTTTTCTGGTTGGAGAAAAGAAGAGCATCTAATTTTGATCGAATAGCAGTAAAAATCTAAATGATTAAAAAGGAAATCATTCTAAAGATAAATTATCATTATTTTTCTTAGCCTTAGAAAATCACTTTAGTGGAGTGAGAGGGTGACTGGAACTTATTTCTTCGACCCTGAAGAGATTCCTTCATGGGGACCAAAGGGTTTAAACTAAATGCTGTTAAGGCTTTTAGTGTGCTGCCTTTTACAATCTACTGTTTTAAATATACCTATTAAGATGAAAAGCATTCAATTAAATTTCTTGCTTCAAATCTGATTTTTTTCCTAATTGGAATTTATTTTTTTTTATGCTACAAGTATATTCACTTTATCATTGACAGTGGTAAAGTTACAAAATGTTTGTTTTTAATATCATTATGTATTAGATTATGTTATTTGTATCATTGGTATTTAAATTGCAGAAAATCTGATTAATAGAAGTTAGGAAGAAAAAATTTAATGCATACTTATTTTAACATGTTAAATTGAAATTTCAAAAAAAAAAAAAAAAATTTATTCTTTGGGTTTATGGTAATTCAGAAATACTGCTGTTCTCTTAAGATTGTTTGATAATTTGTTTAGCATTTGAAACAAAATTGAATAATTTACAGCTCCTGTAACAGAACAACAAAGATATCATCTCACTACAGAACAAGTAGCAGCAGCTGCAGCAGCCAGAGCAGGTGTGAATACTGGAGGTACTGTGACAACACCTGGCAACACTGGAGTTACTGCATCAGCCAATAAAACAAACACTAGTGATTGGTTACAAGCAGGAAATACCTCTGTGGTTGGACTTAACTATCCTAAATATACACCTGTATTACCACCTCCACCACTCATAGAGCCAAGACTTGACCATCCTTCCAGGTAATTCTGTTCTATTTATAAATATTTTTCATTATAAGAAAGTCTGTTATTTCATAATGAAATTAATGAATTTTAATATAACTTTTTGTTACTTTTAGAATAAATTTCAATATTTTTAGTTAATTGACTTATTACTATAAACTTTTTATAATATTTTAAAAATTCTATTTTAGATCAAGTGATAGTCCAGATACAATAATATCTTCATCTTCCCCTGAAACTGTTCTTGAAGGAGATGATTTTCCAGCTTTACGTCCTATAGATCCAGCTGTTCGGGAAACATCTTCCCCTATTTTGCCTCTTATTCAGCCCATCCCAGTTCGTCCATGTATCACATCAGTTAAAGAAGAAAATAAATTATCATCAGATTTAGATACTAAAATTATATGCAAGAAAGAAATGGATCTTGTTTCCAGCTGGCCTGAATTTAGCTTAGGAGAGAAAACTCAGAACTATTCAGATTTAAGTGGCAAGTTAATAGAAAAGGACAGTCTATCAGCCAAAATGCCAACATTGTCATCAAGTCTTGCTCGACCCTTTAAAAATCTTACACAGCAAGTATCTGTGACACTCACTTTGAAAGCAACTGCTGAAGATGACATTGGAGGAGTTATTTCTGCTATTGCTGATCTGTTAAAGATTGCTGTGCCCCCTTATGAAATTAGTGAAACTCCTTCTCCTGAAGTATTGAAGTATAATATGACTCGTAAGTATATAAGTTTGTTTTTTTAAATTTCAGGATTTAAAGTATAAAATGTAAAAAAAAATTAATAGTCTATATGTGATATAGTTAAAAATGTGGATTCTTAATTTAGTCTTTCATAAATATTGTGGCATCTGCATATTTTTATTTTATCTGACTTCCTGTTTCATTTGGTGTGGTTCAATAAGATTATCATGTTTCATTTCATTTTATTATATATAGTGTACCATATGGTTTCAGCTTTGACCCAGCTTGAGCCAGATTGGGTAAATGTCTTCTATTATTTTAGGCTGTGATGTAGTAACAAGAAACACATATTTTAAATAAACAAAAATGAAATATGTTTATATTTCTCAAATATTCAGGTTTTATATTCTGTAGTTAATTTATACAGACTGTTAATTTATAAATACATTTCAAATTATTACCAAAATAAATGGTCCAATTCATAGAGCATAGTTATAGACATCTAAGCAAATTTAAATTTGAAACTGGAAGTATAAATATTATCTTCCCTGGCATTTGAAAGTTTGATCCTAACTTTCCAAAAATATAACCTTTTAGAGGAGGAATTTTAATAATGAGAACTTATATATATATATATATATATATATATATATATATTGCCTGCACATTTTGTGTGAAATTTAATTGCCTCGTGATTTGACATCAGTACGCGCGCGCGCACACACACACACAC
>NC_068983.1:123883532-123898087 GCF_001194135.2 Octopus bimaculoides | reverse complement strand
GCACACACACACACACACACACACACACACGCACACGCACAAAAGTTTAACCCTTTAGTATTTAGATTACTCTGTCAAATGTAATGCTTATTTATTCACATTGTTTTGAATTAATCATACATTATTTAATAGCTTCAAAATTTTGATGATGTGATTGTTTAGTTTTAGACTGATATTGTAGGGTATGTGTGAGGGGTCAGATCTGGTTTGTTTGAGTATGAAACAGATAGAATATTTGGGCTGGATATGGTCACTTTAAATGCTAAAGGATTAAGTATGAAACCATGAAGTCCCCTTTTTTTTGTGAATGTTGATGTTATTTAAAAGTAAATTTTAGTATAATGTTGCTATATGTTTTGTATGTGTTTGCATATGCTCTTAACATGTTTCCTGTATTTGATGATATTTACTTTTAGATAAAGAAGAAGCTGTTAGTATACAATCAATCCAGTCCATGGTGAAATCAAAGCCTAAATTCTGCCGGCATTGTGATTGGGCTGTATTAAGTCCTGGGATTCGCAAGAAAAAAACTGAATTGCCCTTTATTACAAAAGAAGAACAGGTGATTGTTTCTTCATTTAAGTCGGGTTTTTTTTTTCCCCTTTTAAATTTGTTTAAATTAAATGTTAACTATTTCAATTTAGTAAGCAATGCCTCAAACTAATAGAATAAAACTTTTCCTAAAGTAATAACTTACCTGAGATTGTCAGCATTTCCAAAAATGATGGGAATTATCATGAAATTATTAGTTTAAATATTTTTTTTTTAAAGTTTCGGTCGTAAGTTATTCTGATCGATGATATAAACCCACCAGCAGTCTTCTCATATTACACTGTATTGGTTCTTTGCCTCTTTAAGAGCTTAGAATTTAGTAATCTACTCAAGGCCCTTATCTACTTCACACTAACAGTGTAATTGCTGACATTTTCCACCCTTTTATACTGCTGATGTGAGCCTAACTTTCATTTTGAACTCCCAATCATAGACTTTGTGGAAAAGAAACCTTACTACCTCCCAATTGAGTCTTAAAAACACCATGTATGGGATCCACATTGGTGATTTACTTCTTAAACTCTTTAGATATTACCAAAATACATTTATCTGAAGGAGGCCAATTAGCTACACTACATCCTCTGGTTAAAATCTTTTTATACTGCATATAAATATCATGTTATTTGATTGAAAATTTTCATGAAAATGTTTTAATTTTTTTCATTGTTAGGATTCTGAGGATGAGGAAATTACATTTTGCAGTAAAAATTGTTATCTTCAGTTTGCTATTACACATCGTTCAGCTTTACCTGAAGAAACAAAAGAAGGTGGTGATATTATTGAACATAAAAGTGCTCTAGCTGATCATACTACAGTAAGTTCAGTTGGAGGAACAGTAACTGCTACAACTTGTACTACCACTGTAGCTACAACCACCACCACCTCTACTGCTGATGCAGCAGCAACCACTGCAGTCACAACTACTGTGGCTGTAACAACCACAGCAATTTCAAAAACTACAACATCTATAGCTGCATCTGAATGCACATCACCTCAAGGTAAAAGAGAAGAAAATGTTACTACTAACAGTGTTAGCAGGCTATGTGGTAAGCGACGCCGCAGAAGTAGTAGCAACAGTGTTGAGTCACAGTCAACGTCTTCAACATCACCAGTACCATCACAAGTGAGTTTATTGAGATCTTCATACATTTTCAGATCTAATTTTTAAAATTATTGATATACAAAGTTGTCATTAAAATTTCTTTGTTACACTTTCAAGTTCTCTTTAGCACAATTTTTGTAAAGAAAAGTATATGACTAAGTGTTATTGAGATTCTGGAAAAAACAAAGTAAACATTAGCAGGATTCAACTCAAGCAATGAATGCAAATGGTTTCAAGCATAGCGTCTACCTATCTATTACTTCCACCAACTCAGATGGAAGTTATTTATTATCCTTCTTTTATTAATAGAATATTTGAAATTATTTATTTTTAGGCTGATCAGTTATTTTAATATTTTTTGATAACATTCATCTTTATCTTTTTTTTCGCAGTCTTTGGCTTTTTTTTTTTTTTTTTTTTTTCAAATCTCTTAAGTTTTCTTATTTCTCTTCATAAGCCTGCACCCAAAAAATGGAAAGATGTTCGATGGAGAAAGTGGGATATAATTTTTGGAACATTAAAATTACAAACACGAGATGAACTGGATCCTGTAAGTTGTTTTCTTTCAGAAATTGATAAGTTAAATTGATTGAATCTGAAAATATGCACTTTTAAAATTGAGATTGGGGTCCAGCAGTTATTTGCCTCTCAACTGACAAATAAATACCACTGGATTCTAAATAATGCACTTTTGTAGGAAGTAGGATACTTTAGATTCAGTAAATGCTCACTAAACTAACTGAAGACATTTTAATAATTGGTATTATTCAGATAAAAGTTTGTTAAAAGAAAATAGAACATGAAGATTGTACAATGTATTCTATTGTTTCTTATTGTAGAAGTTTTGGGAATCAATCGGCGTGATCCTTCCTAGAAATCCAAATCTTGAAGATATTCGAAAATGTGCCTTTTGTCATACCCATGGAGATGGATCATCAAATGGACCGGCAAGGTGAATATTGTTTTTGTTAATTTTCTCCTTAATTTTCGTCGTCATCATTTAACTAATGTTTTCCATGCTGGCATGGGTTGGACAGTCTGACTGAGGTCTGGAGAGCCAGTGGCTGCATCAGGCTCCAATCTGATATGGCAATGTTTCTACAGCTCTTCCTAACCCTAACCTGGATGCCCTTCCTAATGCCAACCACTCCGAGAGTGTAGTGGGTGCTTTTTATGTGCCACTGGCACACAAACCAATAGGAGGCCCTGGATTCGATCACATTCGGATAGTGCTTTTTACGTGCCACGGCATGGGAGCCAGTCAGGGAGCACTGGTATCGACCATATTTGGATGGTACTTTTTACATGCCACCAGCATGGGAGCCAGGCAGGAGGCACTGGCATTGATCACGTTCAGATAGTGCTTTTTACATGCCACCGGCACAGGAAGTTCATAACAGGAAATTATTTATAACAGTATATTTGTAATAAACTTAATTCCATGCAATTGATTAATGGTAAAAATTATTATATATGCATGCATGTGCATATGTGACTGCATTAATTACTTTCCTCAGTCAGCACAGAAGATTTGGCCTTATTTGTAGTGGATCATCTCTTAAGAGTCCTGATCTTTCATCTCATTTCTGTAGATCAACATTTTCAGGCTGTTCATATTGTCACTATCTTCAAATCTATGATTCTCAATCTTTGTCTAATATATTTATGTATGATTGAAATATATAAATTATCATATGTGACAAATTGCACAAGATATATAATTCATTTTGTTGGCTGATCTTGTTGACTGTTATTCTGTAGTTCCCTTGATATTAAGCTGGTTTGTTGAGCAAAATAAGCTGAGTATAAATTTATCCAGTGTATTCTATCTGATGAATTAGCCTGACATTGTGGGGAACTCTAGAGTAACAGTTAGGTAGATTAGCACAAATAAATTAATATACTCTATAATGGTGTCATGTACTTTTTCTCCTACTTAGAAACACTTGTGTGTGTGTGTGTGCTGAAACTATTAAAAAAATAATGAGCTGAAAAACTTTTATCTGCAGGTTATTGAACTTGGATGTTGACAAATGGACCCATTTGAACTGTGCCTTGTGGTCTCATGAAGTGTATGAGACATTAAATGGTGCTCTAATCAATGTGGAACAATCTTATCGACGTGGGCTTTCACTAGAATGTTCTATTTGCCATAAGAATGGAGCAACACTTGGTTGCTTCAAATTCCGATGTTCCAATATATATCATCTTGGATGTGCTATTAAAGATGGATGTGTATTTTATCAAGATAAAGTAAGTAATTTGATTTAAAAAAGATTTTTTTAAAAAATGCTATGGTAATTTGCAAGGCATGCTAAATCTAGTCTACCCTTTTTTTTAAATGACAACATTGTTCCATGTATGTTGTTCCCAGATTGAATTATGGTGTCTCTGCCAAATATGTTATTACATTATTTGTAATAGACTGCTAAACTAGATTGACAAAGCTAACGTTGAAGGACACCATTTAGTTTAGTTGAGGAATATAGAATGTACCAGAATTTTTGATATATTTTTATCTTAATTATTCTTCCTTTTACAATCTGCAAAATAGTTTTCATCAAGTACAACAAATTCCTGAAAGTTGCTTCCTTTCATATATTTTTAAAAATTATATTCATAATTGCATCTGTTCCTTTATCCAGATAATGTTTCTTGATTACTGGTATAATTAATTCACTGTCAAGTTTATTTTTATATAATACAGAATCAATAGCTCTTTCCTCTTGATACAAAGTTTAATTGAGGCTAATGATTTAGTTGAATTTTTTTTTGTTTTTTAAAGACACTCTTTTGTCCAAGCCATGTTCCAAAGAATAATCAGGAAAATGAACTAAAGTCATTAGTAGTTTTCAGACGAGTTTATGTGTGTCGTGAAGAAGGAAAACAAGTAGCAAGGTAAAATTAATTACTATATGTAAAATGAATAGAAATCATCTGTTTTATTTCAGTTTATTATAAAATATTTGTTTTGCAGTTTTTTTTATCTATCTTATTTTTACGAGGTATGGCAAATTGGTTGAAAATTTTGTAAATCCATTAAAACTATGATTTCATTAATTTTCACAATATGAGATATTAGCACTTAATACTTTTTATAATAAAATCTACTGAATTCACTGTAAGCTAACATCATATTTTGGGTTTTTAATTAACAGAACAGCTTAAAATATTTTCATTTGAATTATTTTGCAGTATGGTTCATGAGGAAGATAGCCGCTTTACTTTACGCATAGGTTCTCTCATATTACATTCTGTGGGACAGCTTCTACCTCATCAGATCCAGACTGGCAAGTTTCACTCCAGAGAATGCATTTATCCAGTATGTACAAACATTATTTTCTTTTCTTGAAATGTATATATGTGCAGTTATATGCATGCATAACTTCAGACAAGGCACTTTAAAGTTTCGTGTGTGTGTGTGCAGAAGGGCAGTAGCTCCACGTAACTGGATCAGATCATGACAATCCATCCAGCCATTTGCCAATATGGGGAGTGGATGTAATGGTATAGCTGTATCTAAAATGCTTTTTTCTTTTTTCTTTTCTTATACTTAAAATGAAAATCTAATGTTAAAATGAAAATACCTCTTGGGCATAATGTAAAAGCATAAATATTGGGTAAAAAAATAGTATGTTTTTTATGTTTATGTCTCATCTATTGATGAAGAGACATGTCACTTGATTTTACCATTTGATCTTATGATAAAGTATCACTGGTTCGCTGTGCCATCCCTTATTGAGGACTTTATTTCTTGTTAATACTAGCAAAAGGTTATGCATTCTTGATTTAGTTGTTCTTAATTACCTTTATTGGTAAGGAAATCTTACATACAAATGAAGAATATAAATATGAAAAAACCAAAAACTAGTGCTTTATGAATGGCATCCTTTGAGATAACTGGTTTTTTTTTACACCGTCATATAGATATACTGTTGCCACTCTTATCCTCAGAAATGTAGTGAAGTAGTGCTTAGTTTATTAGAAACCTGTAACTAATGATGACCAATTTTTGGAAATTGAGATATAATAAAACATCAGATGGAAATGATTTAAAGTATTTGTCATGGGAACAAGAGAGTAACTTCTAATTAAACATTAGGAAACTATTTGTTTAAATATTGACTTAAGGAATGTAGAAGACATCAATTACAACTTCGAATTTGAACTTCTGTTATGAAACTATATAAAATAAGAGATTAGTTGCTAATATAGATCATGTGGTTACTGAAATTAAATAGGAAACAATGTTTCAATTATTTTATTGTAAATTATTTCCAGAGTTTTCATATCATTTGTTGACTGCTAAATAAATGGAATTGATTTGATGAATACATGTACACCCTACCCTCACCCTGTGTGTGAGTGTATATAAGTGTGTTTATATATATATATATATATATATATATATATATAATGTAAATTTTCACATTAAAATTAATACTTTAATTTATATTTAAGGTTGGTTTTAAAAGCTCCCGGTTTTACTGGAGCATGCGACAGCTTCATAGGCGATGCCGCTATGTATGTAGTGTACATGACAAAGAAGGTCATCCTGAATTTGTATTAAAAATTGTGGAGAAAGGTTTTGAAGATGTTATAATAAAAGATAATTCACCAAAATGTAAGTTATTAACTTTTATTCCATTTTTTATTGTATTTTATACCAGTAAATACAGACATAAGATGTATTTGTATTTAGTACCCTAACTTTGCTCTTCTGTATTTCCTCACTCGTTCTCCCTCAATGTCATTATAATTATCCCATTATGCCATTCATGCTGTTTCTCTTACTACTTTCCTTACTAACAATCAACATATAGCTACCACTGTCTCCCTTCTGTTACTCCTTCCTATTCTTGTCACTCTGTTTTCCTCCCTATCATACTTATACTTTCTTTTTCTTTCACTAATCTTCACTTGAACATGTTTGATTTGAAAGAATATAGTCAAACAATTTGTAGCATGGTTCTTTAGTCTTACAGAGAACAAAGCTAGTGCTGGTGCCCCTATGTATTGATTCCAGCACATTCTTTAACATGGTTGACTAGCAAATAAAGACATGGGTTCTTTTCAGTCTTACTAAAGTCTTGGCAACATTTCTTTGCGATGGAATGCACTCATTGCACTCTGTAAAGTGGTTGGTATTAGGAAGAGCTTCTAATCATAGAAACCATACCAAAGATTAGAATATATGGGTGTGATGTGGCCACCTGATTCATCCACGAGGAACTGACTTGGACCATGATGACTTGTGCATCCTATACCAGCATGGAAAAGTGGATTACTGAGAATGATGATAACAGTGATTATTCATTCATTCATATGAATTGATTTTTCTTAAAATTTGTTTCCATCTTGAATGCATGTTTATTAACCCTTTTATTACCATATTTCTGTAAAATATACTGCCTCTGTTTCAGTTAATTTTGAAAATAGTGAAGAATTTGGTTAAATAACTTTGTCAATATTAAGCTAGTGTTTGGAACATAAATTAACATGGAAGCTTTTAATTTAGAATACTTTCTTAAAATGGAAAGTTTGTATTGTAAAACAAGGAGCAGTCTCATGTGGGTTGATATGAAAATGGTTAAATTGTTTTCATGCTTATTAAATTATGAAATTTTTGTTTTAGGTGTGTGGATGCATGTGCTTGAAGCTTTACAAAAAATGAGAAAAGAAGCTGAACTAGTAAAAATCTTCCCAAATTTCATAACTGGAGATGATCTTTTTGGCTTGACAGAACCATCAGTTGTCAGAGTAATTGAATCAGTAAGTAGTAATTAATAGTTTGTTTGTTGCTATTTTGAAATTTTGTTTACTGCTATTTTGTAAATTTCATTTATACCAAAATACTAAACAACTCTTATATAACGAGCATTATGATGAAATTAGTAATCATTTACTCCTGATTTTGGTTTTAGGAATGGTGAGAATATTAATAGATAATTCTACAATACTTTAATACTACTGTTTGTCAATACTATAATGCTTTATAATTCTTGTTTCTTGCAGTTACCTGGCACAGATCTTCTACAGAACTACAATTTCAGATTTGGTCGATCAAATCTGATTGAAATGCCCTTGACAATAAATCCTACAGGCTGTGCTCGCTCTGAACCAAAATTAAGAACTCACTTCAAGAAGTACTTACATCGGTTTTTATTCATCTTAACATGAATATTATCAACACTGTTTAATCTATAATAATAATAATAATAATAATAATAATAATAATATCTGTCTGAATTAGAAGTTTGCTTTCACAGCTGCATGGTTTCAGGTTTGGTCCCAGTGTGGTACCTTGAGCAATTGTCTTTTACTATAATCCCAAGCTAAGCAAATCTTGTGAGTAGATTTGATATGCAGAAACTGAAAGGAGCCAACCATATGTGTATGTGCTTGTGTTTCCCTTTTTTGACATCACGTGTTAGTTGTGAATGAGTGTCACTGTCATACAAGCAGTGTCATTTGTTTCCAGTTTTCTGTAAAAATATGTCTAGTTATAAAGAAATATTGCTTGGAAACAAGTAGGGTTGGTAGCAAGAAGGGTGTCCTGCAGAAAACTTGCCTCACCAAATTTTGACTCGTGCAAGCATGGATAAGTGGATATTAAAATGATGACAATAATGAGATGTATATATAGATATAAGTAGGAATGGATGTGCTCAGTGTACTATAATTTAATTATTCAGGTTTCAGCTTTTCTTGATAATCACATGAAATTCTCACTGGTTTCTATGCAATCTGAGGGGACTATAATGTAATATAAAGAGCACATCAGCAATGTTAGAAAAGAACATGGGCTTGAACTTGGTATACCTTTATTATGTTTGTTACAGTATTCAGAACGTATGATGTCACACTATAAATGCAATCTATTGATGTACCTCATAAGTGCAGATTGCACAATCAAGAAATATTTCTTGTCTGAGGAAGTGTCTGCATGCTGCACTTACACAGTGCATGTATGGATTATATTTATAGTGTAACATCATTTGTTACTGAATATTGTAAGATAGGTAACAGATGTAATAAAAGAATACCAAGTTCAAACCCATGTTCTTTTTTCACATATATGTGTGTGTGTATATATATATATCATCATCATCATTTAACTTTTGCTTTCCATGCTGGCATGGGTTGGATGGTTTGACTGACAGCTGGCGAGCCAGAAGTCTGCACCAGTCTCCAATCTGATCTGGCAAAGTTTCTACAGCTGGATGCCCTTCTTAATGCCAACCACTCCGAGAGTGTAGTGGGTGCTTTTACGTGCCACTGGTACGAGGGCTAGTCAGGCAGTACTGGTATCGGCCATGCTCAAATGGTGCTTTTTGCATGCCACCTGCACGGGAGCCAGTCAGCAGCTCTGGCAATGATCACGCTTGAATGGTGCTTTTAATGCTCCACTAGCATAGGTGCCAATCAGGCGTTACTGTCATCGCCCACGGCAGCGATTTCACTTACCTCAACAGGTCTTTGCAAGCATAGTTTATTGCCCAATGATTGAATGGTACTCTTAAATGAGCTGGTTATACAGCACTGGCATAGGCCACAGTTATGGTCTCACTTGGCTTGCTGGGTCTTCTCAAGCACAGCATATCTCCAAAGGTCTCAGTCACTTGTCATTGCCTCAGTGAGGCCCAGTGTTCGAAGGTTGTTCTTCACCATTTCATCCCAGGTTTTCCTGGGTCTACCTCTTCCGCAGGTTCCCTCAACTGCTAGGGTGTGACACTTTTACACACAGCTGTCCTCATCCATTTGTAACACATGACCATACCAGCACAGTCATCTCTCTTGCACACCACATCTGATACTTCTTAAGTCCAACTTTTTTCGCAGGGTGCTTACACTCTGTTGTGTATGCACACTGACATTACACATCCAGCGGAGCATACTGGCTTCATTTCTTGCAAGTTTATGCATATCCTCAGCAGTCACGGCTCATGTTTCACTGCTATGTAGCGTAGCTGTTCGCACACATGCATCATACAGTCTACCTTTTACTCTGAATGAGAGGCCCTTTGTCACCAGCAGAGGTAGGAGCTCTCTGAACTTTGCCCAGGCTATCCTTACTCTAGCAGTTACACTTTCAGAGTATCCACTCCCGCTACTGACTTGGTCTCCTAGGTAACAGAAGCTATCAACTACTTCTAGTTTTTCCCCCTGGAATGTGACGGAAGCTGTTCTCTGAATGTTTTCAGTATTTATTACTCCTGAGCATTTGCCACACACAAAAGCTATCTTTCCAGTTAGCCTTCCTTTGATATTGCTGCACCTCTTATGTGTCCATAGCTTACATTGGGTACATCTTATGGAGTTTCTACCTATGCCTTTTCTACAGATTGAGCAGGGCCATCTATATATATTTATATATGAGGATGTTAAAAAGCACCCATCTTCCATGCTGGCATGTGTCAGACAGTTCAGCAGGTTCTGATGGGTCATAGGACTGCATCATGTTCCAGCATCTGCTTTGGCATCATTCCTACCCTGACACTACAAGAAGGTAACTAAAAGTGAGTGAAGATAGAAGACCAGGAAGTGTGGGTGGATAGAGGTTGCAAGAGTATATGGGATTGTAAGAGATGGTTAGAGATAAGAGTATGAGAAGAGAGTAACAGATGGTTACAGATGAAGGTAGAAGTGAGTGTAGTGAATGTCGAACAAGGGTAAAAGTGAGGTTAGTATGGAGTGGGTAGGTATTGTGAAAGAGGTATAAGAGATTCAGGAAGGAGGATCTATTTTCCCCTCAAAATACTTGTATCCTGTCATACATGCTCACTGACATTGCAATGGAGCATACCAGCTTCATTCTTCTTTAGTCATTGCTTGTCATCTGCATTTAGGGTTGATATCTCACTGCTATGTAGCATTGTTGTTTGTACACAAGCATCATGCAATTTGCCTTGAGAGAGAAAACCTTTTGTTCTAAAAGGAGTAATAGATCTCTGAACCTTCTCTATTCTATTTTTACTTTAGCAACTGTACTTTCTGAACATTTTCCTCCACTGCTCATTAGTTCACCTAAGTAACTGAAACTGTCCACTGCCTCTATAGAAACTCTAAGGTATTCAAGAAAATTTGTTATTAGGTTTCTTTAGTATTTATTGCTTCTGTATATCTTCCATATGCAAAGACTATTTTCTCTGTTAATCTTCCTGCCATTCCACTGCACTTCTTGTATGTCCATCGCTTGCACTTGGTACACTGTATGGCATTCCTGTCTCTACCTTTTCTGCATATCAATCAGGGTCATTTACCTAATGAATAATATTTTATTCTTTTAAATTTAATATTTTTTCTACTGGAATATCATATCTAACCCCACATACTAAGCCAGATTGAAATCATTTTTTTTACTCTAACTATATTTCTTTGCAGACCTCATACATTGCAAACAAGTATCACTTCCCGTTCTCTGCCTACCACAGTGACAGGTGTCAGTGGTGATGTTAATTCCCCTTACATGAAGCAATTTGTTCATTCCAAATCTCAACAATATAGAAGATTGAAAACAGAATGGAGGAATAATGTCTATTTGGCTCGTTCCAGGATACAAGTATGTTATTTGATTTACTTAAAATTAGAATTTTTTTTTTTTCCCATTTTACTAGTTAAAAGTTTTATAATCTTTGTAATTTTTTGTTATTATAGGGCCTTGGTCTTTTTTCTGCACGAGATTTGGACAAACATACAATGGTGATTGAATACATTGGAGACTTGATACGAAATGAAGTTGCCAACAAAAGAGAAATAGTATATGAAGCTCAGGTATTAATTCAAATTCATCTAACTTTAATTACCTTTCGTTCTTTGGTTATTTGTATCTCATGTTTGAGAATAACAGTTTAAAATTTTTAAATATTTTGATAAATATAGTTGTAATTATAAAAAATTGTTTCTTTTTTTTTGACATTTTTTTTACTTGTATCTTAAACTGTGTGCTTGGAAGTGGGAAAGAGAATAATCTTAATCCGTTTAATTAACTGAAAAATTAGTTTTAGAAATTAGATATGAATAATTTTAGATTGCTCTCTACAGGTAAGGAGAATGTTATTGAGATGTTGAAAATCAGTTATCAATATTTAGCTAATGATTATCTTTTATGACTTACTAGTATCTCCATTATAAGCTGCTATGAAAGTAAGGCTAATAATATAAGACATCCATTCTAATGGATCAAACTAATGGATTATGTAATGAAAATGATTTTAAGAAACAGTCTGAAGCTGCAAATTAAATTTGAAGCATAGAAAAGAAATTTGACTGGAGTTCATAGTTCTTTTTTCTTCCTGTGTGTTTACTGGTTGTAAACAATAGTTTTGCTCTTTATGTGGACAGTACCATTTGCTTGTAATCTACTGCAAAAAAATGATCAAGTATCTTAATGTGTTGCATGACCTTTGTAAACAAAAGGCTCATTCATATGTCATTTCCTGTTTGCTGTGTGACTACGTCTAGGCTGTTTGTTGTTTGATACCCTAGGAGATTATTACCTTGCTTGGAAATAGGCGGTGGGTGTCATAAGGGCATCCAGCTGTAGAATATTTTGTCACAATGTACTTGTCTCACACAAGTAAATGAGGATTTTAAAAGCTTTTCATATGGTTTAAAAAAGATCTACTGATATAATCTTACTGATGAAGCAGAGGAAAACAGAAAAAAAGAACTAGGGATTGTATTTCAGGTTCTTGAATATGTATCCATTTATGCTGTTTTTCAGAATCGTGGTGTCTACATGTTCCGCAGTGATACAGACACAGTTATAGATGCCACAATGGTTGGAGGCTTAGCTCGTTACATCAACCATTCATGCAATCCCAACTGTGTAGCTGAAGTTGTGCCCTTTGAAAAAGAAAGTAAAATTATTATCATTACAAGCAGGAAAATCGTGCGAGGCGAAGAGGTTAGTAAACTAATGTTCTCATTAATATTAAAAATAATAACAAACCAAAATCAGAAAATTTCTAGCTATTTCTTTGTACACTTCACAATTTTGAAACTTACTTACCTCTGAAATTGCTGCTAGGTATTCTGGTTCACTTCGCAAAACCTCTTATCCACCACTCTCTAACCAAGATAGTTTTGTAGATTACACTCTTGCTGATAAAAACCACTTCTTTTTATACTTGGTTTGCTTCCAACTCCCTACTATGCATACACAACAACTTTTTAATTTTTTCTTCTCAACTCCTATTTTGTCATCAAAACTTTCTCAGGGCACCTGTTCTGATAGAGTTCCTTACATTACCCTTAACCATCCTGTCCAGAATTCCCTTTTTCTTCCCTGAAATCTTATATCTAATTCTCTCTCTAAAAAAGAACTACCACAACCTATAGAGATATGCAGTACTGTATCTGCTCCCAAGATGGACAATCTTTCTCCTTCACTTCAGATATCACAAAAACGATCAAAATAATTGATAAACATCCATATCCTTTATCCCTTTGAATCTCTCTTTTAGCTCAGTAACCACCTGTACAATTTCCATAGTATCAGATTTACCAGACACTTGCACTCCTAACATAGCAATAGCCTGTTGCTCTTGAGATCAGCAAATTTTTGAAGTATCTGATATGAGAACTTCTTGACTAAGTTACCTCTGAATAGACTCTGTTTCTTTTTAATCTCTAGGATTGGAAATTTCATATCAAACCAGTGCAATTGGGGTTTTTACTGACCTGCATTTTATCAATTCTAGCATATCACTAGGTTCAGTTTTGTTTCCCCACACTCTTCATTCTACGTTCCTGACTTACTCACTACCACCCACTAATCATGCACACTCCTACACAAACTGTACCAACCTTCATTCCTCCTTAACTGCCTTATGCACATTTACATTCAATTGAAGTATTTTATGCCAGATTTGCACTACTTCCATGAATAATTCCCCATTGAGAACATGTCAACCTAGTCTTGTTGAAAATCACCAATCCACAGTCTCTACATGTGTGAAAGAAACAATTAATATCTGACCAGATAATCATCATCATCATCATGATAATGTCTCTCTTTCATATTATGAGTGTAGCTATATTAAATCCCTTCTAGTATACTTGTTATGGAAAGGCACACATTTTATAAATTCATAAACTCTCTGAAAATTTCATGCTTTTTTTTTTTTTACTCAGTTAATTTTGTTAATGGGTGAAATTTTCAAGCATCTGTACATATGCATGTGCATGTACACACAAAATTTAATAGAAGCTGAGTCTATTCTTGAGTTGCACTTTTTAGTTTGGTGAAGTTTCAATTTCTATTAGATTTTATATTCCTCTGCGCTTAGTTTTGAGTACTTTTTTCTTGTGTTTCTATGCAGTTTTTGCTATATAATGTGTGTGTGTGTGTGTGTGTGTGTATATATATATATTTATATATGTTTATAAAATCAATATTACTTTTGTTGCAGCTAACCTATGATTACAAATTTGACTTCGAAGATGATCAGCACAAAATTCCTTGCTTGTGTGGGGCTCCAAACTGCAGAAAATGGATGAACTAGAATTTACTGATAGCAAATTATATTTTACACTTTTGTGTAAATATGTAATTCTTGGATTATGCTATCTCTCTGCCAGTAGTGAACAATTTGTTACAAGTTCTGAAACTCAACATAGCATGATCTAAAACCTTTATTTGATTTTTTTTTTAAACCTTAAGTTACTGTAATTTAAATAGGAGAATAAATTAGTTAATTTGCTATAAATTTAGTGACTGCTGAAGTTTATTTTGCAAGGTTTATGTAGTATTTTGAGCAAGGGAATTTTGTATTGCACAGTCATAGAATAGGGATATAAAAACATGTGTAAATATACTAGCTCTGTACAATTCTAATATATACTTTTGTTTTATTATTTGAAGGGGTGGGGGTGAGGGCAAAACAAAAAAAAAAAA
>NC_068983.1:123849150-123883522 GCF_001194135.2 Octopus bimaculoides | reverse complement strand
AAACCTTTATTTGATTTTTTTTTTAAACCTTAAGTTACTGTAATTTAAATAGGAGAATAAATTAGTTAATTTGCTATAAATTTAGTGACTGCTGAAGTTTATTTTGCAAGGTTTATGTAGTATTTTGAGCAAGGGAATTTTGTATTGCACAGTCATAGAATAGGGATATAAAAACATGTGTAAATATACTAGCTCTGTACAATTCTAATATATACTTTTGTTTTATTATTTGAAGGGGTGGGGGTGAGGGCAAAACAAAAAAAAAAAAACCAAAAAAAAAAAAGGCTTTAAAGTTGCAAGGAAAGTCATGTCTTTTTATACTTGTATTCCTATGATGATTGAATTTATTTTCAGTCTTAAGTTTTACACTAATGCTACTACTGGGCATTGCTCTAGGTGGGGAAAGAAACAAGAGAATGGAAAAGTTGAATAACATATTTTAAAGGTCTCAATTACTAACTTACATTCATGAATTGTGGCTGCATGGTTGGCTGCTGTAAATTAATTAATTGAAAACTAATTTTTAAAAAAGAAAATATTGTATGGTAATTATTTTAATATAAACTGTAATTTATATTAGTCAGCTTGCTACCACTATTTCTGAATAACTATATTAGAAATTGCACATTCTTGTACTGGTTTCAGTCCCTTGACTGTGGTCATACTGGAGCACATATCATTCTTTCCATTAGCGACTACTTTAGTTGCTATATCTTGATATCATCTTTATTAATAATTTTCATTGTTAATACTCCCTACTAAATACAGTGCACCTATAATTATGTTATAATGTAAAACTTGCATTTTTTTTTTTATCTCTGACTTTTGACATGCTCTTCATTAATATCATTGTAAGTGATATATATATATATATATATATATATATATATATATATATATATATATATATATATATGCATATTTCAAAAATACTTTATGGGTGTTGGGAAATAGTATTTTTTTAAAAACTTTTCTTTATCAATGATAAGAAACTAATAATTCTGCCAAGTTTATGAGCTATTAGAAAATCATGACCTAAAGAAGTAGCAACTTTGCAATTTTTGAAATATTTTGTATCTTTGATGGTGTTGCTATACATTTTGATACTTAATTCTTGACTCATAACCATTTTTAAAGTTAAGACTGTACAAGATTATTTACAGCACACTCTTGGTAATTTTCAAATGGAATGAAGACCTGATTCTAGCATTTCATTTTCTTTTTTTTTATAAGAACATTTTATTTATTCTTTTTAAATTAGAATTTTGTCTTTAAATTAAACAAATTAAGCCTAGCATTTTACACTCATCGATTAAGTATTTGATAGACTCAGTTACTGCCAATTGTAACAAATTTTTCAACATTTTCAATGCTTATTTTGAAATTAATTCCATTTTGTTTTTGAGTGTTTTGTATTCTTAGGACAATTTATTTCATTATTGGTATCTTTGTTTGCACATTATCATTATTTTTGTATTTTATCTTTTTCAAAGATTTTGTAGATCTTCTTTTGTGGGGTTTTATGAACACACGTATATACATACATGAGTGTATGTACACACACACATATAATGCACACATACAGTCTTAAAGACAGATACAAGAGGAGTGAGGTTGCAGTTAAGCAGAGGTGACTTTTAAATATGACCTCATCAAGTGTATTTCTGAACTGTAAATAACTACTTTGTGGAGTATTGTTGCAAAAAATACATTTGTTTATTGCATTTTTCTGCTGTGCAGAAATAAAGGTAAAAATATCAAAATATAACACCAATTGCTCTATTATGAATTTAGTTTTGTCTCCATTTTTGCTTACATCTTTATCACACTTTTACTCATTCCTTTCCTTGGCCCATTAATACAGTTTTTTTTTCACCTACATCTTTCTTTTTCTTTTTTAAAAGCATATTAATTAAAATAAAATTTTTATAATCATATCATTATATAATTTCCCTTCATAATCATGTGAAAAAAATTATCTTCATTTAAAATAAATTAATGTAATAAAAATCTTGAAGATAGAATTACTTTTGAAAAATTAAATTAGGAAATGTTACAAATGGTGATAATTTGAACAGAAAAATTATCATTGAAAGCTTTGATATATATTTTGATTAAGATTTTTTTTATTGTTGACTTTTAATACTTTTTTTCTTCTTTTTAGTCTTTCATACTTTTCTCTCCTAGAAATATACATTGAATCAATCTCTTTTGACAGTTGTATTTCTAAATGATTTCTGACAAATGTGATGTCAACTTTCTAGTTGAAAACTAACTATTGTTAATAAATTTTTAGTGATAAAGACTAAGAAAATTTAGTTTTTGTCCATTGTTTATATTTCAATTTGCATAAGTATATATGTATAAGCTTATATTTCAGCATCATATCTTTTTCAGAATTTATAAATAGTATTAACTAAAAGTTTGTTTGCTAATGTTAGGTATTCAATAGAAGCATTACTAGCTGTCACCCAGTTTTTTTTTTAATAATTAGTTGTTTGTACTGTTCTTTGAATTAGAAATAGTGTCTCAAAATCATGTCAATAATTTCTTATATTTACTTTGTTTCAAAATCACTTCTGAATATTTGTTGAAATGTCTGTGTTAGTGTCAGTTTTACAGCAATTAGGTTATAAATGATTTATAAACTGAGTTTTATTTATTGCCATCATTATTAACACATAATTTAAATAAAGTATCAGTTCTTATGTTTATAGCCATACACACGTTAAGTACTGTAATGTAGATGTAAGCTCCTGGCTAGTCTATTCTACTTTATTTTTACTCCCAGAGGTAACAATTTCATTTCCTTTTATGTTGTTGATAATTCTGAGAAAAATTTGGGAAAGAAGTTATTTTTTTGTTTTTTCTCTCCTATAAGTATGAAGTATTTGTTGATTAAAGAAATTTAGTTGTTGGCAATTTTTACACTTGAAGGTATTAAAATTATTTTGCAACTCCTTCTGTCTCTTATTGGTTAGTATGAAATCATTTTGTAGTTTGTTTATAAATCCCATAAAATGGAAATTTGAAGTTAAAAACAGAATGAGTGAATGAATTTTCTCTTAGTTCAGATTTTTGCAGTGTAATGAATATTGTTGAAAATTTGCAGTAATAATTAAGATGTTCTATATCTACTCATATTTTAGATGATTTTTTTATGGCGTTTTTGCTTCTTTTTTTTTGTTTTGTTTTGTTTTTAATGAATAGTATACAGCTGAATTACTGAAAATAGTTATTTTGATTACCTCAAAGTCAGTACTTGTTTATTTACAAATGTAAACATATTTGTTATATAAAAGCATTTTCCCTAAACTTAGAATTAATAAAATTCATATTTTGATAGAGGATAGATATAAATAGATAGGGTTGAAATATTAGAAAATACATTTAAAATATTATTTTAAAATGATTGAATAATAGAAAGTTTTGAATGACTTCAAAGAAAGAAGCTAAAAAAAAGTGCAATCAGTGATTGTTTTTGTATCGCATTATATCTCTCGAAAATTTTTAATTTATTGTTTCTCTTTCTTAACAATTTATTGCTTACCTGAAAAATAGATGTAAACATTTTTATATATTGTTTATGATCAAGCTTAACAAACATCAGTAGCTTACCTTACCTTACCTCCTAATTAACCATCCAGATATTTAAAACAAAAATGTGCTGTGATTCATTGATTGACAGAAAAAGTTGTGTGCATATGTCTGCATATGTATATGCTTGAACTCTCATATACAATTAATTAATTAACATTTTAAAATTTCATTCTTTCAAATAAATTGCCATTTTATGTAAATGTTTTTGTTATTTCTCTATCGTATAGGGTTGGGTAAGGATGTTAAGTTATTTTTATTATTCTAATGATAAATAAATGTTATTCTACCAAGTGGAATTTTTACAGGCTTTTTTTTCTTGCGTGTATGTGAGAAAATAGAATTCAGTGATGTATTTCAAAAGAATGCAACGGTTGTCTTCTTTTTAAAACCTTTATGGTAAAAATACAATATGTAACAATGTTGTTTGATAAGTTTAGAGAGAAACTAATGTAAAAATATAACATTTAAGAAATTTTGGGCATGAGATTATTACTTAATACAATATTTTGTAGTTAATTAAGTCATAACTGTAGTGACAGATACACAGATGAGGTGAAATCTATTTATATTGAATTTCAAATAGTCAAATAATTCAAAATTTTCGAATAAAACAATTGATAAATGAATTTTAACTATCTGCAACTGCTGAAACAGAAAATTGTGAAAAGTATAAAAGCATTTTCAAGATAAATGTGTGTATTATATTAAATTCTTACATCCAGGACATGCATTTGTACCTTTTAATCCTTTTAAGGAATACTTTATAAATATGCATATAATACTGAATTTTATAATAACAATAATACTACTGTACAAAGAAGGGGAAGAAACCAAAATTGTCACTGTTGGATTGTGTAATAATTTATTTTCACTACTTCATTTAGTCTCCTCATAATTTGGCATTGGTCAAGTTACTCGATCCTCTTATCAAAGTCTTATTCTATTTTCTTTGAACCAGTTCATTGAAAGCTTATTTTCAGAAACGATTTATTTTATATATACAAGTATATGTTTTATTCATGTCAATGATAATTTTTTTTTCTTTTTTATTAGTGTGGTTGGGATCTGTATTACTCTTCTCATCATGTTAATGGATCTCTGTATAAAATATTAGTTGTTTAATTCATTTAACAACATCAAAACATGAACATTAAAATAGATTGATATTTATTGAAAAAAAAAAAAAAAATAAAATCATTACTGTTTGTAAATAAATAATTTTTTTTTTGAATAATAATTATTATTTCCATGAATATCTCTGTATACACTCTGAGGACATTTTTATTATTAATTATGAAATTCTTTTAATATGACGTTGTTTCTGGAATATTAAGTATTAAAAAAAAAAACTGGTTTAAAATATGCAGGAAAATAATTAGAATAAATAATAAAAATAATGCACAAATATGTTTGACTTCATATTTTTAAAACATGCATCTCTTCAGACTATTTTAATGAAGCTTGATGTAAGAGTTTGAATTAAATTCTAACACATTTGCATTCTGTGTATTATTACACATGCATACACACACATATATTTCTATACCTTCTACTCTCCATCAATAGCTCAAGTTATAAAAAGAAACAACCAAATTGCAGTGATGTTTACGCTGTATTCTCATGACCTTATATAATTTGATCATTCATTAACTTGAGATGTTTTTACTGTTTTGTTTTTCCTGTTAAGTTTAAGATTTTTATTTATTTCTAAATGTTTAAACAAGAAGCTCTTATATTCCACAAAGAATGTAATTTTACTTCCCTTTAATTTTCTGCTATAATGTTTTTGTAAAATGTCAGTCTACAGGACCAAAAACAAATATTTAAAAAATCCATTTTAGGATTGTTTTTAGTTTTTTTTGTCTCTAATTTTAGATTCGATAGATTTTTCTTTATAGCCTACTTACTTAATTAATTAATTGATTAAAGTTGTATAGTTTCAACTGAACAGTTTCTATGATCAAAATTATTCCAACCTTGACTATCTTATCTTCCCTTAAGGCATAAGGTATTTAAGACTACATCAGTTAATATATCCTTTTTGTAAGACAGTACTGTATACTTTGAGGGAAATTTTGTTGTTATATCTAGTAGTCTCCCTCTTTGATTTTGACAACTCTCTTATTTTGGTTTATGATGACTCAGTGTATTTGCAAATTCTTAGTTATTTCAAACATTTTGATTTTATCTGTATAATATCAGTGAGAAACAATAATTAACTAATCTAGTTTTACTGGTTAACAATTTAGAAAAGGAAGCTTCATTTTTAATGAAGATATAATTTAGTGACTTTATTGAAAGAGTTTTATCACCTGATTGTCATTTTAATGTCCTGAACAAATCTGCATCTTTCCATATTTCAACTGTATCCAGCAAATGTCAGGTACGATCTAACCATTTAGTATGAGCACTTCCTTAGAATGTTCCTTTCAGTTAACTGATATCTTAAATGAAGTAAAGACTCATCTGTCATTTGTTTAACTCAACAGAATCTGAAGCTAATCAAACAGTCCTTCAATTTCATGAAAACATGTATCACTTTTCACCAAAATTGTTTGATATATAAAGACATATATCATCACCATCATAATTATTTAATGTCCTTTTATGTTGGATTGGTCTGCAGTTGTTATTCTATTTGAGGACAAAGATATTCAAGTCATATATTTGTCCACTGCTTGCTCTACTTAAACCATGCACAAATAACTCCGTAATCTTTAATTTATCAACCAGTACCTTTGTTACTCAACACTTCCTCAAAGCATAATCAACTTTCTTGTTATACTCACTACATTGGTGCTAAGAAATAAAGCAAAATCTGCCAGACAATTTTTATTCCTCCTCATATCCATAGATTTCTAGGCTCTATGCACCACTTATTAACACAAACCTTACATCAAATCTCTTATCCCTTATGTATAGATTTTTTTGCTGTTTCATCTGGAGAAGTCTTCGGTTTCAATGGCTGCTGTGCATGACTGTGGCTTTGAACTGGTTGATTTCCCTCCCTATTCTCCTGATTTGGTTCCATCTGACTATCACATGTTCCCCAACATGAAGAAACACTTGGCTGGGTACCAGTATCTGAGTGAAGATGATGTCATATCTACTGTTGATGACTGTTTTAACCAACAGGATGACCACTTCTTCACCAATGAGATCTAAGCACTGTAACACCAATGGAAAAAGTATGTGGACCACAAGGGGGACCGTGTTGAAAAATAAACCTCATTCGGTCACATTCCATGAGAGCATCTTGGTCGCCTTATGAACTTTTCAGCCAATCGTCATACTTCTTTTCTGCACATCAAACAAAGCCATTCTCCTCATGATGCTTGGTCCTCTCTTCTTTCTTACTTACTAAAACATTAGTCTTTGCCAAATTTACCTCGAAGCCTCTCATTTCTAGGTTTAGCTTCCATGCTTGGAATTTCCTCTCTAATTTCACTATAAATTTAGCTATGAGAACTAAGTCACCAGCATATAAGAGTTTCCATGGACAGCTAGTCTTAAGTACCTCTATGATGACCTATAGGACTATGGTGAATAGAAAAGGACAGGACTGAGCCTTGATGTGCTCCTACCTTCACTGGAATTGTTGACTCTTGATTTACTTACTGCACATAGTTTGTATAGCCCTTACATGTCATTTGTCTACTCTTTGTTTCCTTAGAGATTGTGAAATTATTGAATGCCATACCCTGTAAAATGTCTTTTCCAAGTTAATGAATGCGAAGAATAGTGGCTTACTCTTCAGTCTATTTCTCTTACAGTTGCCTCAGTAGGAAAATTGCATCCATTATAGCTCTTTTGAGCATGAAGCCAAACTATATGTCCTATATTACCCTCTACATATTGGTATTCCCCATCATCTGTACCCCCACCCTTATTTAGCACTCATTACATTAACCTCTACCTGTTTACTCCCCCTTCACACTGCTATGAAAGCATCCACACATTTTTTCACTCACTCCCATGACCCACTGTCCATATCTTCACTTATGCTTGCCTTCTTGTTCCTTGATAGTTTGATCTTGCACCCCATCACTACCATCCTTTATCTCCTTCAGCCACATATCTCTATAGCAAGATACCTGTGATTGTCTCTCTGTTATACTTTGTCTTTCAACATTTGGCATAAAGCTACCCACCTCTACCTTCTCCTCTCAAATACTTCCTCTTCTTAGTGGGAGCTTTGTCTTGCAAGTTACATAGCAACATTGCTAGTGCTGGTGGCCCCAAAAATGCACCCAGTACATTCTATTAAGTAGTTGGTGCTAGGAAGGGCATCCAGCCATAGAAACCATGCCAAAGATGACATTGTAGGTTGGCATGGTACTGCAGCTTGCCAGTTTTCTATCAAAATGTCCAACACATGCCAGCATAGAAAGTGAATATTAGATGATGATGACAATGTATGAAATGATGCAAAAATGGCATTACAAAGGTTAAAATTGTACTTTGGAGTCAAGAAATATTCCAGTCCTAATGGCTAGCGAGAATGCTCAGTTGTGAACTACATTGGAATACTACACATATGGGACAGTGTTACACCTGTTGCTGTACAGAGGCATAAAAGAAATTTATTCAACTTATTGGCAAAGAGTTACCCACCAACATAATCTCAGATCTACATACTTTGTTTCTTCTCTATATTCTTTCACCACTATAATTTCCTCTGAACTAGTTAGCTCCACACAACCTCTTACTAGGTCTGTATAAAACGTGTGTCCATAAAGCAATTCATAAATAAAAATACTGGATATCACACTTCACTTCTGTTTTCTCACCAGAGACCAATGGACATACTTTTCAGCTGAATATTAACTGCACCGATCTGACCGATCTGACCAATCTGGGATGCCTGCACTTGTGTGTATAACATCATCAAACGTTGAAAGAAAACATATTGAAATAGAAAACATTGACAGATAGAAATAATGATTCTTCACAACCTTATATACATAAAGTGGTAGTGATCCAGCATGGCAACAGCCCACTGGCTGAAGCTAGTAAAATATATATATATAAATAAAATTAGTGTTTCTTCATTGGAGAAATACACAGGATGTAATCAATATTGGATAGTACTCTATAGTATGTAGCCATGTAACATCTCTAATGATTAGCTATAGGTTTCTCAAAGTTAATAATGGTGATGATTGAACTTGGTACATTTAGTTGTTGATGTTGACAAAGAAGCAGACCTTAGCATACAAGTTTTGAGAAAGGTATGAGACTTCTGAAATACATATTGGTAGAAGGGAAAGTTATGCAAGTTAAAATGGTTTACGATATTTACTTTTGATATACTACTATAAAACTCTTTTACTTGTTATAATCATTAGACTGTGGCTATGTTGGGGCACTACCTTGAATTTTCAGTCAAATGAATCGACCCTGTATCTTTTTTTTAAAACCTGGTACTTATTCTGTCAATCTCTTTTGCTGAGCCACTAAGTTACAGGGATGCTAACACATCAATACCCGTTGTCAAGCAGTGGTGGAGGAGGACACGGACACGCACATATATATATATATATATATATATATATATATATATGCAAGTTTCTTTCAGTTTTTCTCTTCCAAATCTACTCACAAGGCTTTGGTTGGCCTGAGGCTATAGTAGAAGACACTTGTCCAAAGTGTCATGCAATGGGGATGAACTCGGAACTATGTGGTTGAGAAGCAAGCTTCCTACCACACTGCTGCACCTGCACTCAAACTAAATATCTTTGTTCCATAACTTGGCGAACTCTTTTTGACCCTTTGGAGACAGAGCCTCATTTGGAGTTTCAGTGCCAAGAAGACAGAATCCTTTTCACAAGCCCTACAGATAGCATGCACTTATTTTTCAAAAATATTGTAAAAAATAAGGTAATTACTTTACATATATAAAACTATATATATTCTTGTAGGAAATTGAATGAACTAATACAATCTTCTTTGTTATTTAACTTTTTGGCTGATAGATTGGCCCTGTCGTCTCCTAAGAGTTAAGATCTAATTTATAAATCAAAACTAACAACCTAGTAGTAGTTTTATAAATAACTGGCAGCTAATCATGACAATGGTCTCATCTAATGCTTAATGAATAGAAATTAAGTCTTGGGTTCAGTCCCACTGTGTGGCAACTTGGACAAATGTTTTCTACTATAGCCCTGGGTCAACTTGTGAGCATTTTTAGTTTGACTGTGAGCAGACTTGTGAGTAGATTTAGTTGACTGAAACTTAAAAAGCCTGTCGTAAATATGTGTTATGTGTACCCTTTTCCTGACTTAGTGTGATGGCTGCAAATGAGCATCGGTCATACAGGTTATGTTGTTCATTTACATCTTTCCATGGAAAAACATGTCTGGCTGTGGGAAATGTTTCCTTGCCTGGAAACAGGTATGGGTTGGTGACAAGAAGGACATCTGGCTGTAGGAAATCTGATTCAACAAATTCTGTTTGACCCATGCAAGCAAGGAAAGTAGATGCTAAATGATAATGGAAAATTTTGTTTGTGCTAATTCTTTCACTTATTGACACCAAGATGAAACATTTATTTTCCTATATCTACTGTCAGTAGATATAGACTTTCAAAAGTTTTTTTTTTTTTTTTTGACATCTTAATCAGTTTAGTGAGTTAAGAAACTTGCCAAAGAACTCTTGAAGCTTATATCAAAGTATGCAGGATAAACACTTTGTTCTGTCCTTATCACATTATTCAGGTTAAACATCCATACAAGGGACAGATCTCGAGTTACTTCTAAGTCTAAAATTTACACGTAGAATATGTTTTACATTTATCTGTCACTCGCAGAGATACCTGACTTTGCCCGTGTCACATGGAATTGAAGAATTAGACTTTTCTTTTATATTTTCTCTAATGAACTGGAATATCTATGATTCGAATTTCATCAAAATTGCAGATTAAGAATTTTAATGAGTGTTCTTTCTCTCTTTACACACTCTAACAAAAATTCTAATCATGACATATTTATCTCATATATGAAACCTATTCAAAAGTTTTTGCTCCTGATGAATAGACACATGGAGCTCTAATATGTGGGAGTTAAGGCCCCTATTGGGGGTGGGGTCTTAAAGTCAACCAGAGAAGTTGAATTGTTGGGAATCTTCATAACTTGGGTCTTGTATCTATTGTTCAAATTTCTTTGAAATCGGAAATATATGTATGTTCACTGGGTTTGTAAAAGAGAGCAAAGCTACAGGAAACCAAAAGACGAATGATCACAGTAAGAGTCGGCTACCCTGTCCTAGTCGTTACCACTCCTCAATGTAGGATTCCTCACCATACAGGTGGTGGGCACAGCCCTAAGATGATGCATTATGAATCTATAGCAACTGGAAGGGTGTGACCCAACTCAAACATTAACAACTGTGTGACGTGGGCTAAGGGGAAATGAAAGTGTCACCTCTGGAGTTTGCCAATGATCACTGTGCCGATAGGTAACTGGACAGAATAAATTTGCAATCTATAAATCTCTTTGAATGACCAGTTACTTATCTGAGAAGGCCTTGAAATCAATGTTACCATCTGGGGACTATCTCTGACCCAGTGATTATATAAAGACTCAAAGGAGGCCTGCAACCAAATAACTTTACTCAACACATTGCAACTGAATCACTGGAGGCAAAGATGCCTCTCCTTTACTTGACAATTTATGCACCACATTGCAGAAATCACAATCTAAGTATATTTCAAAGCAAACTCTTACACTGTTGTACCATTGAATTACAAATAATGCTCATATTGTATCCTTGGGTGACCCTACAGCTTCCAAGAGTACAATTGTATTCATCTTGGCTAAGGAAAAATGACTAAATTGTAGGAGTTAAGCCCCCCATTAAGGGGTTTTACTAACTCCTAAGAAGTTGAAATTTTGGAAATGTTACTTCCTTTGTGTCTAATATGTATGGTTAAAATTTCATCAACAGCAAAAATATATGAATTTTCATGGGGCTTATGGCCTCATTTATGCCCCCTCACTTTCAAAGATATACTGCATTAAATCTGTCCTTTTTTTGGCCCATGACACTACATGGACCCTAAGTAAGGCATGTGTAAAATTTGAATGAAATCGGTTGTGTAGTTCTCGAGTTTTAGGGATTTGCACAGACAGACATACACACATTCTCATCTTTATATATATACTAGCAGGCATACCAGGCGTTGCCCTGGACTGTTTGTTAAGTATGCCTGTTTGGTTATTTGACCATTCACGGATGCACCTCTGAATTGAATGAAAGAAATAATGGCAGATGTTCCCTGTGTTGTTTGATTTATTTAGCGCAATAGTGAACATGCAGAGTCATATGCTCACACCATTGTCATTGTTTTCCATTGGGACACTAGGTCGATCTGTGAAAAACCGGCAATAATTGAGTTTATTTTCCTTACGACATAACTACTGACATGTGCTGTTTAGCAGATGGAAAGGTTGAGCCTAAAGATATGACATAAAGAGAAATAGTATGTTTACCGGCTGTTTGACTGGTTTCCACATACAACATTATCTGAACAAAAAATTTGATGTGTGGCCTGTGCAAAAAAGATGAAAAGTGTAGTATCTGTTGCCTACCTCACAATCAGGGGCACTTAACGGAGAGCATACTGTGAAGATTACGCTAATGAAATAAATAAGGTGACAAGGGTATGGTTACCTGATGTTTTCTTGTTTGCCACATAAAGCAACATCTGTTGTTGTCTTTCCCCTGTAGTCTCTGTAGCTCATGCAGCAGTCGCTGCAGCATCTCTTGTAAGTCAATCTGCATTGTGCTGCAACTCGTGCAACAGCAGTTGAGGAAGCATCTCTTGTAAGTCGATCTGCGTGTTGTGCTGCATTCTCTGAAGCTTGTACAGCAGTAGTAGAGGAAGCATTTCTTGTTCGGCATGCTGAACGTTGCTTGTTGCTCTGGGCAGCTTGTTGCACAGCAATACGTGCTAACCAATCACAACACTGCTGTTCACTTTCCCTTCTTCATGCTGAAGCCATCCTAAGTGCATTGAGAGAGTTCCTCCTGGCAACATCCTTGGCAGATTCATTTGCATGCATATGTTTACTTTTCTTTGCAGCATTTGTTTGCCAACCTATATTGGATCTTTTGCGTTGAGGCATGGTGGAAAATTATCAGTTTACGCAATAGAAAAAGTCTCAAGAAAAAAGCGGTGAATGTGTAGCACCCCCAAAAAATAGTAAAATGTAGTTGGCAAAAATATTAATCAAACAGACCGAATTAAGGATTTTTAATTTTGGGTAAGAGTTTTGAAGTGGCTAGTTCAAGTTAGAATAATTATATGAAAAAGAGTGCTCACATGAAAACAGAGGCAAATCGTAACTTGCAAATGAATACTGCTGGCAGTACTATGCAAGCAGTCTATAAGAGCTCACCACAACTGACAAAGTAAAATATTGATTTTTTCCAGCTGGGTGTGTGTCTCGTTTTTTCGCTGGCTCAAGTCAAATCCTAGGCGAATTGAGAGTAGTCTATTTATGTTGGGGGTACAGAATTTCGAGGAAAAAAATTATATGAAAAAGCATTTTAAGTCAAAGAGAGCACACATGTCAAATTTGGTGAAATTTGGTTGAAAATTGTAGGAGTAGAAGTGGTCCACACACACAGACAACTTGCCTTTTAATATATAAGAGAGATAGATTACTTGAATTTTTTTTTTTTCCCTTTTTTTTGTCTTTTTACAATTTACTCAAAACCAATTTTTATTGGAAAATAAGTCACTTAGATATCATCATACAATATTTTCTGGCATACAAGTTAAATTTTTCAGACCAAAATTTACAGCCAAAATAGGTAAGTTGACTTATACACCAAGACAAATTTGGAGGACCAAAAATTCCATTTGAAATGCAATAGGACTTGGAAAGATGGTGACTATGTTTGAATGTTTATACTATATACTATGTCAACTTGTATGCTGGAAAATACAGTATGCTAAATAGTTTTTGTCAGCTCTAGAGGATAAAAGCAGATGTTCAATGCATTGTTGGCTTGGACTTTCCTGCAGGCCTTTTCTATATGTCTAATTTTTAATATTTCCTACTTAAAGAATATTAAACAACTTGGTATTCCAGCATAATTTTATATTAATTCTAATCTATATTACCTTAAAACAATTTTTACTTAGAAATATCAATTCTTATTTTGTTAATTTTTACTGGATCTGTCACTGGCATAAAATTGCTTGAAAACTCATAGTTCTTTTGAGAAAGAATTTAGTTTATATAAAGTACATATGCAAGGAAAAATAAGTGCAAAAAAATATGGGTAAGAATAACATTTTATTCAACGTAAACAACTTCAAAAGAAAAAGTAAACAAATTTATTAAAGTGAAATTTGTTTATGATCACAGAATTCACACATCTGAAAATTTAATCTTTTCTGATTCTATCACAACGTAGATAAAAAGTTTCTTCAAAATTTATCATGAATTTTATATAGGTAACTCAATGAAATCCTGATAACTAGAAGCATATTCTATGCAAGAGATAAATTGGTTAATAACATGGCTTTTCAAAGGGATTTGGTATACCTTATGAGAAACTGTACTGATGTATATTTAATAAATGAGTCTAAAATGCACATCATATTAATGACAAAGTATAATTTCTTGGTAGGAGTAAATGGCAAGATAGTAATGAGAAAATATTCAATTATAACTTATTAAACATGTCAAGTTATACTTCTAAATACTGATCTCTTTTAATTAGGTACAATATCAATGTTATGGAATCATTATCAGTATTTTACTGTATTTTATCATCCCCAGAAAAGTGAATAGCAAAGGTGACCCTGGGGAGGAGGAGACTGACACTCTGAAAGATTAGGCACCAAACTAGATAAAACTAAACAGATCTTCCGGAGTTACACAATGCATGATAACTCACCCATCATTAACAAGTCTAAATAACATGAGAAATTTTACATATCAGAAAAAGATGTGACTTAATATAAAAACGATTCATTTTCCAAATAACCTTCCAATTATCAAAATATCTGTAACCACTTTGGCAATAGTAAATATATACAAAATATAGGAATAATACAAACTTTCATATTAGGACATAAGATCCTGAACAATAGAGTTGAGAATAAATCATGGGAATTAAGACAACATACAAATACTTTTTTTTATCATTATAAAAGAAAATATTAAATGAAAAGTGATAAGGTGGGAATCTGCTTTTTCTTAACAAAGAGAAAACAAAAAAATCCTTAGGATCAGAGAAAAAATACTTTGAGACAATTATTTTATGAAGCCACACATTTAATTAAATCTACAATTGTCTATTAATATTAAGATTAAAAGGTGTTTTTTTCCAATATCTACTTACTAGGAATATCTGGAGATATCCAAAGGAGAATTGTGTTGAATTGGAGAAAATAGTATTCCTATAGTTATTTAATGATTGAAGAAGCTGACCAAGTGTTTAAGGTTCTGGCCTGGTGATTGGGAGGTCAACAGTTCATTTCTCAGCACTGGCAATGTGCTATGTTCTTCATAAAAACAAAACTTCAATAGCTTAATTTCTATAGCTGTAAATGGATATTGTCAGGGGTTACAGTGTGATATTGTTAGAAATAGAAGCACTATTGATGAAAAGAATCTTCTGTTTCCAATGCTAAGTTCAAATCTTATGTGCTGTTTGGGGGTTAACCAAAACAGCAATCAAATCTTGTGAATAACCAATCATTTAAATATTGCGCAATTATTTTACTCCCTAACATGTTAATTTGTTAGAATAATTAATTTGGTTGGTTATAGACTTATTTGTATATATAAAATAGGTCTTTTATCGTTGCCAAAATAATTTCTTACATAGATCCAAGACCATGTCTTATTGTAATTAACTTAATTTTAAGCACAAGGTCACAAGTAGTTTTGGAAACTAGTGGGGTATAGTTAATTTTTAATTAACCTAGCTTTATGTCTACACTAGTACTTATTTAATTAACAAGGGTGGTGTTGATCCCGTTGGAATTTGATCTCAGAAACAGAGATATAACTGTCCTATAAAGAATTTTATCTGACATTTCTACTACTCTACTTTATGGAACACAAAAATAACCACTGCTTGCAGTATGAAATTCATTTAAGTATTCTTTATATTCTTGTACATTTTTTTATTGACAAAGCACCTATTTATCTCTAGATGCAATATTGATATTCATAAAAACAGAAATACTTTGATGGTACCATGTGTACTGTTCAGATCTACAGTAGGTGGCATAGTAAAGATTAAACCCTTTTTCAAGTACCTTTTTGAATTAACATATCTGGAAGAACAATAAAGGTACATCATTTCTTACGAGAAAAAATATATCTTATTTACAAAATTGTCTCTTATTAATTATCTGATGTGTTATTTTCCTAAACTAAAAATTCTTAAAAAAAGTTATTTTTAGTAAAGATGATATCTGAATATTTCAATGATATTTTCTGATGTAATACATTATCTCGGAGCTCCAGGGTCTTTCTGAGTTGGTGAATCAAACATTTTATCTTCTATAAAACTTTTTCTGCGTTCGGTATTATCAACACCAGAAAATGCATTTTCTGAACCCACAGGGCTTCTTTGTCGAGGAGATTTCAAGGCAATGTAGTTGGATGTTTGGCCACTTTTTTTTCTGGAATTTACATTAATAGGTGGTAAAATAATTGCAGCTGGTCTATTTTGAGATTCCACATAACCAGAGTTCATTTGATAGGGTGATTTTGGTTCAATTATTTCATCTTTGTCTGTTGGACTTCTTCGACTGGTTTTAATTGCTGGAGGAATTTCATTTTGTAGATTTTCTGGTTTGTCTAAGTTCCCATCTTTGCATTCTGGTTCAGTCACCATTGTAGATGATATACTTTGCTTTCTATGTTGGTCAATGGAAGATGGATCAACAGAAGATGTTTTTGAAGATGGCTTTTCTAAAGTCTGCTGCCTCGGAACATTTGGAGGGGATTTACTTCCGGAGATATCCAAAGGAGAATTATTTTGAACTGGGGAAAGTGGTGTTTGTTTCCTACTAGTGGATTCAGGCAAAGAATTAAATGGAACTGCAAGCACTTCTTCAGTAGTATTTGGTATTGGTGCATGGAGAGATGGTTTAAAATTAAGCTTTTGTTGAGAATGATCCCCAAGCTGGGAACCACTGTTACTACATGAGTGTTTTGGGCTACCATGTTCAATTATTTGGGTGGGTACAATAAACACTGGTGGTCTGGGACCCAAACACTCATTGGTTCTTGAAGTGCCAGTGTTAGAATCAGTTTCAGACTTATTTAGATCATCAAAGACCACAAACATTGATTTACTGCTGTTCTCTGTAACAAAGAAAGTGAAACAAAAATATAAGAATGAATTGCTTTTGAAACTGGGAACAAATAGATTTTTAAGTACAAGAAATGAGGCTGCAATTATTATTCTACTGAAGTACAAAATCATTGTTCTTAGTACCTGAAATCCAGTATTCTTGAAAGGCTACTGATAATGTGACCAAGTCGTTATACATATAATTATTCAACTTTACAATCACAAATATATTATTTTGAATGATGTAGTTGTTCAGTCTTTAGATGAAAATATTGATTAGATTTATGTAAGCATTTCAATTCAGACAAATTCATACTTAAAACTACTGAAAGATCAAACTCTAGATTTTAAAAATAATTAGTTAATTCTAATATAGTGACTGTCACTAATTACTATGTTAATGGGCCATTGGAAACTTCATTTTATGTAGTGTAACTGTGCATAAGTTATCCTTGTCCAGGCCATACCTACATTAATTCTTGATCCAAATACAATAAATTAATGAAATGTTTGATAGTTAGACTGTTGCTCTTATTGCTTACACACACTTTACAAAGTGAGAGCTTCTCTACAGCTTGGATTACTGAGCTTATTTAAAGTGATGTATCTGCGCTAAAAAAAAAAAGAATTCAATTTGGAATCTACTTACGTGTATTTGAGGTTGTGCTTTTATGTTCTTTCAAAGAGGTTTCTGAAAAGAGATGTTTTGTTTATTTTTTTTGTTATATTTCTTTCATTTTAAGTAAGTGTCTTTGTTATATATTTGTCAAAAATTAATGTGATGGCATTTATTTGATTCATTTGGAAAATGATAATATAGTCAAAGACAGTTAAAACCCTGCCCCAAAAAATTTGTTAAAGTATATTTTCTTTTGATTGAATTTGTTATTTGTTAATTTTGAGTGAAATGAATGATTAATACTGAATGAAAGGACAGGGTTTGCTTTTGAGCCATACTATTTTCTTATTCTTGTCAACTGAACAGCTTTTTTTCTTTCACTTCAATCAATGCACAAAAATTTAGTGAAAATCAAAATAGTGAACCAAATCACAGCAATTATTTACATTGACTTACAAATGTAGGTGGGACAACTTTTTGTGAGAAAACCAATTGCATGCAAAAACAAAAATCCATCTTACAGCTAAACAACCGTATTGACATGTATGATCACCAAAAGGGAAAATATCAATCTTAAAATATCAACTACTACTGAAGTTTTGCACATGTTTTTTCAAATGATTGGGAGGGAAACTTTGGGAATATTATCATCGTTTGTGTGTGAGAGAATCACTTGACATTTTACCCTGTCATAAATCTTGAAGTGATAGCATAGCTAAAAGGAAAGATGTGGTCCACCTCAGATGGCACTTTAGCGGGTAGCACTGTTGATGTGTATTATGTTGTTTTACATGGTGATGAGGGCTGCCCTGGGTGGTACAAACTCTTGCTACATCACAATTGGAATATTTTTCTATTGTAGGAAATATGCTTTGGGTGGTTGTCATTTTCCTATAACAATCTTCTTTCATCCATAATTAAATACTTGGTATGCTAAATATCTCCTATCTTTGTTAATATTGACTGGTATGCATGGAAACATTCCAGCCACAGTTTTATGTGAACCAACTTTCTCACTTATTGCTTTAACATCATAAATGTTGAAGCAAATGTTGATTGTTACAAATGTCTGGTGTCACATATATTCATTCAAAGGTTGTTTTGTATTTTCAAAAAGATTTCATAACTTCTCACCCTATCTCGCTGAGTGTTATGATATTTATCTTACAGTCATATTACTAATAGTTCTTCACAACTCCATTACTGTGTCACATTTTTTTTTTAAACATTACTTTTTTACACATGAGGAACCTTTAATATACATGACCACCCTTTATTTATCCCTCCACCCATTATTCTATCCTTGCTACCACTACTCTGAAATACCATGCACCTCAGCAGGACCTTCTTTTCCTCACTAAATTTTTCAACTATTCTTTCATTATAATAAAAATGATCATCACCTTCACACCATCTTTAATATTTCATCTTGCTCAGTGGTTCCCTGGCTACTTCAGTAGTTACACTTCAGGGTCACCTACACATCTAGTAGTTACTTGTCTCAGTGGCTACATGTCTATTCGTGAATATGTCAATGGTTGCTTGTCTACCTCAGTGGTCACCTGTATGAATGGTAGACAATACTGTGTGACAAATACAGTCTATGAGGTGGCATCAAAAAGTTCCTAGACTAGTTCTGTACCTCCCCTACAACTCTAATCCTCAACATATCAACTTCTGTTATTTCTGATTAAGAATACTAGAGTTCTAATACAAATTTATGCAACTTATTCACCATATACAATATTCTTGTGCCAGTAGCACATAAAAAGCACCCGTTCCACTCTCAGAGTGGCTGGTATTAGGAAGGGCAGACAGCCGTCGACACCATACCAAATCAGACTGGAACCTGGTGCAGCCTTCCAGCTTACCAGTTCCATTCAAACTGTCCATGCCAGCATGGACAACGGATGTTAAATGATGATGATGATGATGATATGTGACTTCAAAATTAGTTGTTATTGTTTAATCTCAGGTCATCTCTGATTAAGCAAATCTATGACTAAAGGTGTTCTAGCCATGACTATCCTGTTTTGTTTTGGGGCATAGTCTTTCCAAGATAATATCATTCAATGTGTCCTCTTACTTTGTAAGGAGGTAGGGTGTGATTTCAGGGTATTTATTATATTTAGTATCTGTTAGCCTGTATGACCTCATGGTTTCAGGTTCAGTCCTACTGCGCAGCAACCTGTAATTTGAGGTCAATCAATGTCTTGAAAGTAAATTTTTGCATGTAGAAAATGTATAGAAGCTTGTCATCTGCATGTCTTTATGTTTAGTCCCTCTTGACTTGATAACTGGTGTTGGTTTGTTTATGTTACTGTAACTTAGTAGTTTGGCAAAGTGAGTCTTATAGAATAAGTACCAAACTTTGCATGAGTAATAAGGTTGATTTGATCAACTAAACATGTCAATGCAGTGTCCCAGCATAGTCACAGTCCAACGACTGAAACAAGTAAAAGATGAAAGATTTCGAGCAGTTCCAGTGACAATGGTTAAAGAGTAAAACAGTTATTTACTTTATGATTCACAATCATAGAATATCAGTATTATTACTGTCAAATTGTTTAATCATTTAAGATAAAGAGGGAACAGAAAAACTGTTTCAGTTAATTATCTAAATATTCAATCAAGAAACTTTCAGCATTAACAATCAATACAAAGGTAAGAAAGTTTAATAGTGCATTTTTTGCCAGCTGCATGAGAACTGTTGCTGTGTACTACTCTGGTGGCTTTGTAACAGTGGTTCTCAACCATTTGTTTCCCAGTACCAGTGGTATATGGTGGTTGTTGTATTGGGTGTGCTGCCACACCCAATGCCACTAAATTGCAAATAGGGGTATAAAAACAGTTTCCCATTAAGATTTGTGATTAAATTAATGAGTAAGGTTAATATTCATAACAAATTTGCCATTTTCAATGGGTGTGCAGTGCACACCTGGAATATATACCTCTGCCCAGTGCCCACTTTCACCAAATGGCATTTACAAAGGTCCTCTTCTCATGTTTGGAGTGGGGAAGAAAGGACCCAGCAATTATTTTCGTTAAACAGAAGCTAATTTTGTGCAGCAGTTTATTATCCATGTTTTCTTGACTTTATTCTATCTAGCATGATTTCATTTTAGATATTTCCATGGAGTAATGACATATGTTGAATGTTTATGGAAATTACCGAAGAAAGTGGAGATTTATTTAATGAAATTTTACTGGATCTTGGCACATCATCAGTCAATGTTTTGCTCACTGACAAACGCAATGTTTAACTCATATTCTAATCATAACAAATGCTTTTTTGAAAATGTGTTTGAAATATCAGTATTGTAACTGGTTTAAATATTTTGTTTCTAAAGCAAAATCACAACTCTACTGAAATATTCAGTAACCCACCTGACATATGCTGCCCCCTTATGAGCTCTCAATGTCCCAAATTGAGCACTACAGCTCAGGTTAAGAACCACTGCTTTATGCTAATGTTTATTGAATGCTTTTCATGCAAGCCTTATAAAGATATTTGGAGTACTATAACTAATAGTATAAGAAGCAGGCTTTTTCAAATGTAGATTTGTTGCATGATTTTCTGTTTATTTTGGAAGAAGAATAGCAGATGTAAATATTGTAAAAAGAAAAACATGCTGATAAAGAGAAGTCAAATAATACTAAACTAGTGAGATAAAAGTGATAAAATGGTTGGTAGTGAAATATATTATTGTATTTATTAAAAATAAATACAAATGTTTGTATTTTTCTTAACACAACAAGTTAATCTATAAGCAATGAAAGGAATGAGAAGCTTCAGGCTTAATTCTTATGTTTGGTGGTATTACCTGATTTATAGGAAAGTAAAACATGTTTCAATTTAAACAGAAGTTGAGGCTGTATTTGCTTTTTCTCTTTTACATATTTCTGTCATTTAAAATATTTGAATTTTGTTGGAAAGTATTTCAAGTTTGTCATTTCTAATACTGACTTAAAGTGAACTATTTTAATCATGCTCCTTGATTTAGTAACAATTTACAAAGAATTGTAGAATGTTATAAGAATGTTTAGCCACCAGGAGCAGTTGGGAAGGATTATAAAATTTCAAAATTTCATTTTTTATTTTCAATTAAGGTAGGAGCACCAAAATTGTCTTTGTTCCTGGATGCTGAGAACCCTTCAGTACCACAGGCACCAGGGGCCACTGATAACAATCAGGAGTTATAAGCAATAGTATTACAACATCATATTGTGGACATGGACTAAAGATGAAGATTAGAAGAACATTGGAAATCATCTGGGACAAAAAAAAAAAAAAAGTGTGTAAGAGTCTAGACTAAAGGAAAGAAGGCTGCTAGAGGCAGCCTTCTTTGGCTTTTCTAAGATTCACAACTGTCCAAACTGTTAACAATAGCCTGATGGGTCTGCAAAATGACCCGAAGGAATATATAATATATAATGATCTTATTGTATACAGTGCTCAGGTGCACTACAACTCATTGAAAAAAGTAACCAAAACTGCATGAACAGTACATAGAATATGCACAGGAAGTGAACAGTGAAAAAAGTTTTTGTAAAAAAAAATGGGGGTGGGGACATCAGGTGTACTTTTGGCGACTTTCAGGAACCATGGATGTTTTGAAGGATGTAGTGTCTCGACAGCTAACAACTGAAGGAATACTGTAACAACAAAAGGAATACTGTACAAATTCAAGGCTGTGGCACAGCGTGGCCACAGTCTAATGACTGAAACAAGTAAAAGATAAATGATAAATTGAGGAAGAGATGGTATCCCAAATTATAGAACACTTATGATAGACTATTGGTAAAAACAACTACAATGTTATATAAACAGAAAAAGTTCAGCTGCCAGAAAGATGTGGAAGCGTTCTCATCTTGGCAAACATCAAATATTCTTGTGGACATATTCAGAAATTCTAGATTGCAGTATTCAGAGAAGGTGATTGGAATTGTGAGTTTTCCTCAATCCTAACTAAGTGGTGGATTCTGATCCTTCCTTGGTAGTTCATTTAGTATACTAAATTTAAACTGTCTGAATATACTGTGGTACATCTTTGTTTCATCCCATATCTGTCTCTCTGCCTCCCCATCTGCCAGCCTCTTTGTCTGTCCATCTATAAGTGCACTTCAGTATATTTTGTAATCCCTTTTGTGTGTGATGTGTTATATTATTTGTATGGGCCCTTGTGCCCAATAAAATAAACGTTTGTTTGCTACTGAAATGTTTAAAAATGTTTTCAAATTGTACCTTAAGGCTCCGGATTTTAGCAAGTTCAAAGTGCATGGTCAAGAAGTAAAAAAAAAAAAGAGTCAATAAAATATAGTATTGTTACTGTTATTATTAAGGCAGTGAACTGGCAAAATTGTCAGCACACTGAAGAAAATGCTTAGTGGTATTTCATATGTCTTTATGGTCTGAGTTCAAATTTTACCAAGGTTGACATTGCCTTTCGTCCTTTCAGGATCAATGAAATAAGTACCAGTTGCATACTTGAGTCAATGTAATCAACTAGCTCTTTGTACCTTCAGTAGAAGGGACTACTACCGCTATTGTGAAATGATGATGATGATACACAAGCACGCGCTTGTGCATGCACACACACATACATGTATGTATATATGCATAGCTACCTATCTATCCATTTATATATATGTGTGTGTGCACATGCGTGTGTACCTTTAACATTCTTATTGCATCCTTCTATTCATTGTATATTGGGAAACATCTCTCACCCTTCCTTTCATTTTGAAAATCTGTTTTTTTTCACATTTTTCTTTCTATGGAGACTCTAGCAAAAGGTTTGTATTTCTTGTATTTGTTCAAGCCCTTGTGTGGCTAATAAAGATTATCATCATCATCATCATTACAGAAGTCAGCAAGCTAGCAGAATTGTCAGGACACTGACAAAATGTTAACTGATATTTTTTTCAGCTTTGTGTTTTCAAAGTTCAAATTCTTCTGAGGTTGACTTTGTCTTTCATTTATCAGGGTTGCTTCAGCCTGGCAGAATCATTCACACATGGGGCAAAATGCTTAGTGGCATTTCATCTATCTTCACGTTCTGAGTTCAAATTCCACCGAGGTCAATTCTGCTTTTCATCCTTCCAGGGTCAATAAAATCATGACCTTACAATCATGAGCTGAATAACCTAAACACTCAGCCACATGCCATCATGTGGTCACCCTGTGATAATTAGCGTAAAATGTGAATGGAATGCTCAGCTACATGCATGTTATTATGTTATTCTGTGGATTGAATCAACAAGAGCACATTGTCATAACCGACAGAGAGCAATTTTTTAAAATCAACTTAGCCCCTCCCCTGAAATTGTTAGCCTTGTGCCTATAGTAGAAAGGATTATCAGTATTGTAATTATTATTATTATCATTAAGGTGGTGAGTTGGCAGAATTGTTAGCATGCTGGTTGAAATACTTAGTGATATTTCATTCATCTTTATGTTCTGAGTTCAAACACTCCCAAGGTCAGCTTTACCTTTCATCCTTTCAGGATTGATAAATTGAGTACCAGTGAACCATTGAGGTCGATGTAATCAGCTAGTCCTCTCCCCACAAATTTCAGGCCTTGTGCCTTTAGTAGAAAAGATTATTATTGTAATTATTATTATCATTAAAGTGGTGAACTGGCAGAATTGTTAGCACGCTGGGTGAAATGCTTAGTGGCATTTCATCTGTCTTTAGGTTCTAAGTTCAAATTTCGCTGAGGTTGACTTTGCTTTTCATCCTTTCAGGGTCAATAAAATAAGTAACAGTTGAGTGCTGGAGTCGATATAATCAACTACCCCACCACCTAACTTGCTGGCCTTGTGCGAAAATTTGAACTAATTATTATTATTTACTCATACACAGACTAGGACCCCAAATTAACAACAGGCTGGAGGTTGGTAATCAATATATTATTTAACTACATCTGGATGTATGTAGGTTCATTCTTAATAACATGCTCATGTATTGTTTATAACAAAAAAAAAAAAGGCAAAAAAAAGCTGCACGTATAACACATAACTTAGAAGCAGCGCTACAGATGTACCAACACACATGAGACTGAAACATAGCCGACCTCACGCACTTCTCATGAGGAATTCCGGAAGAAGCTTCGTGAGACAACTACTGAGACGCTTCCAAAAAAAAGAAAACTGTTGGAAAACAGTTTATAGCAGAGACTCCATCTAAGAATATCTGAAGAAGGAATTGTAATTCCGAAATATCATCGGACTATAGTTAACTAAATTACAACAGGTATATAGTCCATTTAAAAAAATATTATAGTGCATTGTTGTACCATTCGAAACTTTTTATTCGTTATTATTATTATTGGTTAAAGTGTGATGAAGAAAGGTAACAACTTACATGTTGAGACGAGGGCTGCAATGTGGGATTATACTCACGTGTTGTTGGTGATGACAATGTTGTTGCTGAAATAAAGATGTTTGTCATATTGTTAGATGCACTTCAGAAAGAAATCTGGATTTCTGAAATGAGCACAAAAACAGTGTTTGAACAATTGGCTTAATCTACCCTAGTATATCACTGGTACTTAGTAAACCCCTCTCAAGATTCAAATATAGAAAAAGAAATAGAAATATGAACCATTTTTTAAATAGTGGTTATTAAAGCCTCAGGAAGAATGAAAACAAGATGAAAGTTATTGTTATATTTTGGGATGGTCATCTATTTTTCTTGCCAAATAAACACATGCACTATATATTGGTTCTCCACTTGTTTATTATTGTTCTTATTTTATGTCTATTGTCTGGAAATCTTTTGTCACCCACTTGTGACCTCTTCAGCAACTCTCCATTCCATGTCTCTCTTCCTGTTCTGTTTAGTCCATTCTGTTTTTCTATGGCGTGTAACCTTATCTGTGCATGCATTTGCATTTGTATCTGTGTGTGTGTGTGTGTATGTGCACATGTGTCTGTGTTTTGTATGTATGTTTTGTGTGTGTGTATATGGGTTTGCTTACTATACTGTTTGTATCTGTGTCCTTTTTATCTCCCATTCTATCTTTAGTCATTATGTTGTGTAGTGTAGTGGTGGTAGGCGTTATTGTTTCATTCGTGTTTTCTGTTGAGGCTCACTCTGTCTATTACTATGTTTGTGGCCTCTGTAATCTGTCTAAGTGTCATGTCTGTTCTATGCATTGATAATAACTTAACATCTCTGTTATTAACTGAGCCACTATGTTCTAATTGAGCACGTTGGTAGAACATTGATGAGCTTTTCTCCTCTTTGAGCTCCCACCAATGTTCACCTATGCTACATGCCATCTCCCCAGGGTAAGGGGAGATGGCACGTAGTGTAGGGGAGCAGATAGGTGAATACTGGTGGGAGCTCAAAGAGGAAAAAAGCTCTTTTATTTATAGTAACTGAATGTGAGTTCAAACTTTCAGGATTACTTTGGAAATTAATATCATTGTAGATTAATATTGTGAAGTAAATTGTGAAAAAGCTAAAGAAGGAACAAGTAAAAGAGTACTTACTTGTAGCTGTTGAAGGAGTAAGAACTGTTTTTCCTAAAACATTGAGGAATAATATATTACAATGGTTGGTTATAATCCACTCAGGTGTAGTTTTAATGATGTGTTATAGAATAATAGCTGTACTCATCAGGACTTCAGTGAAATATTAATTTTCATATGTTACATCAAGGACAAGTTAGCATGGTGGATTTAACAGTGGAGTCAGTTGATTTTAGGACATAAAATGGGAGAAGTAGGATGCTTTGTGTACTCTTAATGTAGTTCTCAGGGTGATTCAGCATGACACAATTTGTGACAAGGCTGGCCCTTTGAAATACTGGTACAATTCATTTTTGCCAGCTGAATGGACTGGAGCAACATGAAATAAAGTGTCTTGCTCAAGGAAACTATATGTCACTGGAAATTGAACACATAACCTTACAATCATGAGTTGAATAACTTAAACACTCAACCACATGCCTTCATGTGGTCACCATATGATAATTAGTGTAAAATGTAAGTGGAATGCTCAGCTACGTGCATGTTAATTTCATGAGCAGGTTATTCTGTTGATTGAACCAACTAGAACATATTGTGATAACTGACAGAGAGCCATTTTAAAAATTTATAGTGACCACATTTGCACTGAAGAGAAATCAAAGGCTGTTTTAATATTTCACTCACATTTTATAGTAATTAACACTGATAACATTTGTCTAGTCTTGAGCTTTATATAAATAGAAGTGGTGGGATGACCAAGAGACCATCTACTCATAGATCATGAGTTAAAATCTGCTGTTAGCATAATATCATGTTTCATGCCAGTAAACTTTATTTCACTTAACTTTTAGGGGAATAAGTAACAGATCAGTTGAATACTAGATCAGCTGAGAATAGGGACAAGATGATCCAGAATAGGTACCAAATCACCTGAGATATTAGAATGAACTGAGAATAGACACCAGGCAGGTCGCGTATAATATAACATTGTATATGTAAGTGGTACAAACATCAAGAAATGTATACAGAATGTATTGAACAGGTGTGTAGAATGAACTTACACAATGTATAGAGGGAGTTGACACAAGGTGTAGAAGATGTTGATTTGGTGCATAGACTATGTAGATACAGTATATTGAAAGTGTTAGGACAGTGTATGGAAGGTATTGACACTGTGTAGAATACATAGGCACAGTGTAGAGATGTTGACATAATATGTAGAATATGTAGATACATTATATAGAAGGTGTTTAGAATGAACTAAGGTACTAAGGCAATGTATAGAATCTGTAAGCATGGCAAAAAAAACATTGATATTTAACCACTACCACCACCAACAACAACAAAAATCCCCAAAAATCAAACAAAAAATAAACAAACAAGTTATTAACATTAACAGTAAAAACAAACTGCATTCTCATTACTTCAGGTAGCTGCTGATGTTACTGAATGTTGTAAGGAAAAACATTTTTAATGAACTGAAATTTGCTTCCTAGGTGGAAATAAAGCAACAACTAAAAACCTAAATGTAAGCATTAGAAATTCACAAGAAAAAAGAGAGATAATTTCAAAAAATTAATAAGTAATTCAACTGGAAACTGAATTTTTATTTTTAGCGAGGCAATCTGATCTTTATTAGAAGTAAGATGGCAACTACAGACGTGTTTTGAAATTATTAGACCTCTTCTGGGCAGTTTAGTCTAAGTCTTCTTAGGTGTGCTATGATCCTGCCATATTTTCAAGCAAACAAATTGATGTAATGTAAAGTGTAAACATGCAAACATCATCATCTTTCCAAATCCTGCTGCATTTCACATGGAATTTTTAGCCCTCTGAAGCAGTCTTGATGTATAAATTGACATTCCTATTTTGGCTGTAAATTTTGGTCTGAAAAATCTGACTTGTAAACCAGAAAATATGGTATTTAATTCCAATGGGAGTTTTATAATTGCTTTTGGCTTTGGGATTTTAATGTAATATTTCTATTTTGGTCATTTACATATAGCATCATAAACATTGCTCCTAACAAATATATTAAAGCCAAGCTCCCTGCTTTTTGTGTGATTAGGATACCACATCCAGAGAAAAATAACCTGATTGAATGATATAAAGTTGCTCATAACATACTCCAGCCCCTGACCCATAGACATACTGTCTCTTCTCTCCACCTTTTTCTCTGCTACCATAATAGCCTTTACTCCTCAAAGCTGGCTGGTCTCTTACTGTCTCTACTCAGGTACTACTGATTCAGTCTTCTTGCCTCCTCTCACTCCCCATATTACATCTGATCCCACCAGATCTCATGTTAACCACTTCTCTTAGTCTTTTTGTCTTAGATCATCAGCTTTTAGGAATTCCTTCACTGATTACCTGATTACATCATTTCTGCAAGGCCCAACTTGCAACAGTTTAAGTGGTCTGTTAAAAGCAACAATCTCATTGCTCTTAAAGGGCTTATGAAGACTATCAGCACAGCCCCTTCCCTCAGAGCAATCTAAAAGGAAAACAAAAAGACAATCATCTCCAATTCTCTCCTTGTTCACATCATTTCTATAAAGATGAACCTGCAGAAATTCATTCATCAAACATGTTGATCTCCAATGGTTATAAATAATATTTCTTCTTTGATTAAATGAAAAAAAAAAATGGCTCTATCTATGTTAAATTAACAATCGAGATGTTAAACACATGTGCATCTACATGGCATATATTGATAAAGGATGTGCTGTCACAAGAGGTACATTCAATAAATATGCACCCCTTGTATTTACATACCAGAATTGCTGTTTAAGAAGTGTGGACTGTCCCAGCCCATAAGAATATCTAAAATAAAATTGTAGAAAAGGTTATTAAATCCAGTAATATCATTGTTCTTGTGTTATCATCATCATCATCAAGAAATAAATGTTATAAAACTTTCTGGGGATTTTATATTACAGAATGACTGACAGATAGAAATAGAAAAACGGCGAGACAGAGTTTGCAAGATGGAAATGAAAAGATTAGATCTGATACTTGAAAACAGAGCAAAAAGTTGTTTTGGAGACAAATCTATTGTTTTACTATCATAAATAAAACCACAAAGAATCACCAGAAGAAAATATCAAAACTAAACTGATATATTTTTCCCATTATTCATTTGAAACATTAAAAAAAAAAGTAAAATGGATTTTTTATTGATGAATATTAATGTTGTTTAATCAAACAAACTATTTTTTCATTGAATAATAGTGTACATAACTGAGTACTCCACAGACACTCGTACTCTTAACATAATTCTCCAGCAGGATCAGTGTGACATAGTAGCGTGACAAGGTCGGACTTCTTGTTGGGCAAGGTTGGGCAAATACTTGTGAATCATATTTCTGTTTCTTGCAAGGCCTTTGGACTCAGCATTAGCCTGGACAAGACTGTTGTAACATTCCAGCCTGCACCAGGAAACCTATATGTGGAACCAGCTATCTTGGTTGAAAGAACAATACTAAAAGTGGTAGACAAGTTTGTCTACCTGGGTAGCACACTCAGCCATTCTTGCTCTCTGGATGATGAAATATCTTTCAGGGTGCAGAGAGTAACTGATTCCTTCAGGTCTCTTGAACCTCATGTCTGGTCCCAACATAGCATCATAAGGTGAACAAAAGTTGCTGTGTACTACATGTGTACTGACATTGCTCCTTTACTCATGTGAAACATGGACCCTTTACAAACGTCATGTAAAGGTCCTTGAACGCTTCCCTCAGAGATATCCGAGACACATTCTGAATGTTGGCTGTACCTTAAAAACTCCAGATACACAGGTCCCGATGAAAGCCAATATCCTGAGTATTGAGGTGATAGTGCACAAACACTGGTTACACTGGACTAGACACCTTGTTAGAATGAATGATAGTAGGATCCCTAAACAGATACTATATGGGGAACTTGTTAGTGGAAAGTGACCCCAGCAGAAGCCAAGACTGCAATTTAAAGATTGTGTAAAGTCCTCATTAAAGGCCTGAGAAATGTGGGAAGCTGACTGGGAAAGCAATGTTTGTCATCACCACAGATGGAAGAAACAGGTAAAGGAGGGAGTTGATACCTTTGAAAGAGCACGTATTCTTCATGAAGAATTCAAGTGTGCTGCTCAAAAACGCACTGCTGGTGTAATGAATGGGGAAATCTTGGTCTGCAATGTTTGCAGTTGTGTATGTTTGTCAAGAGCAGGGCTCGTTAGACACCAATGTAGCTCGAAGTGTGAAGTATAAGGTAGTCTTGAGTGCACAATGCTCCTAAAGGTCAGTAATAGTTTTGTTCAGTCACAAGTGGGCAGCCATCATGTATGTATGTATGTATGTATGTATGTATATATGTATGTTTGTGTGTGTGTTTGTGTGCATGCGTGTGTGTATGTGTATGTGTGTGTAAGTGTTTGTGTATGTGTATGTGCACGTGTGTGCATAAACGTGTGCACATTTGTATGTGTGTGTGTGTTCACATGTGTGTGTGCACGTGTGTATGTACATTCTGTATATATGATGGTTTATAGGTCACTATTGAAGATGCAAAAAAGACAGCAAATCAGTTATTGCTATGGAAGCCCACTCACGGCAATAGATTACAAGCAAGGCTTCACTTAATATACATTAACCAACTGGAAGAAAATACTGGGATAAAGCTGGAAAATTTCCAGCTACTACAGATGGTCATGCTTACTGGAAGTCACTTCCTGGGAGTATTCAAGTTTATTTATAGAAAAATCAAAAGGTATACTCTAAATAATATCTATATTTGTTCTCAAGAAGTTTGTAGAAAAAGTAAAAAATATATTCTAAATATGATAGATATTTGTTCTCAATAAGTTTGTCCATAGAAGAAGAAAAGGATATATCTTAAATATGATAGATATTTGTTCTCAAGGAGTTTATTCAAAGCATGTGTAGTGAACCTTGGCAGTCAAGCAGGAAAGCAAAACGAAAAAGAGATTTAACGAGAGTAATCTCCATCGACCTTCTAGAAAGTTCTCGGACATTCTAGAAGCTTCCGGTTGACGTGGAAGTCAGACTTCCGGTTCATCCCTTATATAAAGGAACACGTTTTTAAATTCGCGCCATTCATTGCTTATTGGTCATGTCTGTCTGTTTTGATTATTCATTCAGTAAGTAAGGAGTTAATTTTTGCTATTGTGTGTCATCTTTCAAAGGAATTTGTTTTTCTGTTTGTGGTTTCCTCAGGGGAAACATTTTATTATTTTATTGTGAATAATTTTTGTTGTCCTCCCTCTTGGGGGAGGGGTAGAAAACTTTTTGTGTGAATTGTTGAATTGCGGTCCTCGCGGAATACTATTTTACTATTCTTGTATTTTTTCTGTGAAATTATTATTATTGTGAAGTGGCTTTGGTCAAACAGCCAGAGAAGTTGAATTTTGCCGCTGCTGTAGGCGGAGGAGAAAAATTTTAATTAAAAAAAAAGGAAATACAACAGTATTTCGGACTAATTACAGAAACCGAAGGACAAAGCAAACTGACGCCGCCTGGGGAAATGATAACCAGAACCAAAGAAAAAACCATAATTTATGAAGTCTTCAATTCTGAAAAAAAAAAGAAAAAAAAAAAAAAGATTTGAACAATTAGAAGAATCAACAATCGAAAAATGCCTCAGGCAGGTGTTGAATGAAATCAAATACCTGGCCAGAGGCACAAGGTTTGCGGCAATAGAAGTGCGTTTCGAGTCAGCCAAGAACCCTGCAAAGTGGAAGTATACTGTTTTTGCCACTGTATCTGGTTAGAAGGAAGGCCTGAATAAAAATTAAAAATATTCCCAGAAGTGTAAGTGGCATGGATAACCGCCTCCATCCTTCAATTAACCTTATATGTTAACGCATTACCCCCGGTAATAAATGTGTTATGACTTATTACAAACGTCTCACAAATTCTTATTTTCTTGTCATTACGTACAAAATGGTGACCCTTCTTTCTCTCATGCTTATTAGATTATAGGATGTCACTTAATTGACATCACTATAAAATGGTGAACCCGACGTCAAGAACATGATAGCCACTGTGGACATTTCACTATAAAATAGTAAACCCAACTTTTTGAATACGCAAACCACAGCACATGGTAAATCGATGCCATACTACACTTTTCAAGATAATTTCTACATTACTCTACCAGCATCTCTGATATTTTAGTTTTGAAATAATTTCGTGTTTTCCGCGTCAAATAAGAAAGTCACTTATCACGCCTAATCATGAGTAACATTTCCATACCAGCTTATTCCAGCGATGCTAAGCTATGGTTTGCACCGCTTCATTCTTATTTCACAGCACATGGTATACAAGCCGCTCAACAAAAGCTACACCTGCTTATTAGTGGGATTCCTGCCATATTAGCAGACACCGTTAAAGATATCATCACAGATCTTCCGCAAAGCATGACCTACGATTCTCTGAGAACAGAAATACTATGCAGAAATTCTAAATCAGCAGAAAGGCGTTTCCGCGTGCATTGTTACAGGATGAGAACCTGGGTGACAAACCTACTTCAGAATTTCTTAGGCGCATCAGAGAACTCAGTGACGGATATCTTCTTCGTAAAGAAAATATTTTTTTCCCGCTTACCAACTAATGTACAGACTATATTGGTGAATATGGTGAACACCAACACTATAGATCAAATTGCTTCGTCTGTAGACAAGATAATGGAATTTTCTCACAGACCCACTGCAACTGATTCGGTTATTGCTTCATCGTCTTCTCGACAACAGCCTGATAATGAAAATGGAGACGCCATGTTGAAGGCTATCGATGGTTTAACGCGCCAAATATCTCAATTCTGTCGTGTTAGACAGCGTTCGCGAAGCCATTCTTTCTCTTCTAAACGACATAACACTTTTTCAACCAACAATTCTTCGGTGTGTTGGTACCATGCACGTTTTCATGATAAGGCACGTTGTTGTAACAAGCCTCGTACTTTTAATGTGGGAAAACTGAACCTAGAGAGCTTGGGCACGTCAGAATTCTCACAACTTTTCAGCTAATCGTGCTTTCTTCATTAGGGGCCTAGTCTCAAACAAGACATTCATGGTCGATACAGGATCAAGTTACAGTATTTTGCCGTTATGGTTCAGCTCTAACAAGCCACAGTTATCAAGTATTTCATTATATGCAGTGAACCAGTCTCCCATCAAAACCTACGGTCAGATATCTTTAACTCTAGACCTTGCCTTGCGTCGAGATTTTAAATGGATTTTTGTCATCGCTGACCTGCCACATCTTATCCTTGGGGCGGACTTCTTACACCTCTACTCACTTCTGGTAGATGTCAGAAAACAGACTTGTGGATACTACCACATCTTTATCTACGCCTGCATGTGAATCTACTGCTGCTATCCTCGTCCCATCATTTTTTGTAGCTGCTGCCAATAACCAGTTCCATACTCTGCTTGCCTCATTTCTCGAGTTAACAGATCTATCATTTAAGCCTACCCAGACAGTTCACTTGACTCAACATTTTATTACAACAACTGGTTCACCCATTTTCTCTCGTCCACATACACTAGCACCACACAAGCTCAAGAAAGCTTGCGTTGAATTCGAGTACATGCTCCAGCTTGGTCTCATACGTCCTTCTACTAGCCCTTGGGCATCTCCGCTACACTTAGCTCGGAAGGGTGAAGCGGATTTTAGATCCGTTGGTGATGACAGGAGATTTAATGCTATCATCACGCCAAATCGTTATCCCCTACCAAACTTAAAGGACTTGTAGTGAAACCTTTCTCTCGGGCATTCAATCATAAATGATAACGAAGCTGCTAACATCTAGCCTTAGGCTGCCTTGGATCCTTCTGTCCACTATCCTGATTGGTTCTTATTTACGCGGCATTTGTCCCCATGTTCTGCTTGCTAAGGGGGCATTACGTCCAATCGTGACCTTAGGATAAAGTCACATGAGATAGAGTTCTTCTGGGTTTCCGGTGATCCCTGTTTCAGCTATAAATAAGCCCGATCCAACGACGGTCGTCGTCTTCGATTCCAGATCTCTCACAGGTCTGGTCGTTGACCACACATACAGAACACAGCTACAGCCAGTTCCAGTGCCGACGTCTTCACCACCTGTTATATGGACTGTTAGATATGTAATTCGTCTGACGTTCCGTGTGTCATGTGGTTCGTTTGAGTTCATTGTTTCATTGTTGTTGTCTTGTGGGACTGTCGTAGTAAAAGGTCATTGATATATATATATGGCGGACATGACTTTTGTTTATTCATAACGAACATTGGGTGAATGCGTTCTTTGTATGTAATTGAACAATAAATGTAATAATTAAATTGTATAACTCGTTATGTTATCTCTGCGAGTCACCC
>NC_068983.1:123842441-123842640 GCF_001194135.2 Octopus bimaculoides | reverse complement strand
AATACGAACTGGGTTTTCTCCATCTCAGTGTTTGAGACCTTTTACAGTCTGTTACAGACACTCTTTCTATGTTCTGTTTCCTCTCATTCACACGCATACTTGTACTCTCACATATTGTACACACACTTGCATATACGACTGTTCGTCACTTCACATTGTTGTATGCTTTCTCTTGTACACAAAGGCCTGATTTATCTAC
>NC_068983.1:123835977-123842431 GCF_001194135.2 Octopus bimaculoides | reverse complement strand
CAATGTCGTGCGCCAGCAACCCCACCACCAGGTACACACCAATATCAACAAACCACTCACGAACAATAGTCAGAACTAACCAGCCAGAATATACTATACCAGGTAACACAGGTTCCAGCATTCGACGCTCAACACACATAGTGTGATACTACAGCTCTGCTACTTAGCCACGATTTCCTGCGTATGAACATTCTAAATCTTGTGTAACTTTAATACGAACTGGGTTTTCTCCATCTCAGTGTTTGAGACCTTTTACAGTCTGTTACAGACACTCTTTCTATGTTCTGTTTCCTCTCATTCACACGCATACTTGTACTCTCACATATTGTACACACACTTGCATATACGACTGTTCGTCACTTCACATTGTTGTATGCTTTCTCTTGTACACAAAGGCCTGATTTATCTACTGTGTTAATTTTATATGTCGCATGCATATGCACACAGACACAAACAGTTTCACTTTGTTAATAAACGTATTCTCATTATATATCTAACGGTTGAGTTTGTCCTAAGTTCTATTACTGGCACCATGGCTCGTATCTTATGACGAGCCTATTATCTTATATATATCTTATTTTGTGTTCGACTGTGCGACATGGTAAAAAGGAGCCTTTTCCCGTCTCCGTCGCCATCTCCTTTGGTTCGCACGGTCGAAGTATTACATCTTCATTCCCTGTCGCATCCCGGCATAGCCCCGTCTCTTCTGGCCCAACATGCACCATATAATCACCAGTTGGACACATTCTTGTTTGCAGTTTCAACGCACCAAGGTCCATCGACATGTTCGTGCTCCTCTCGGAAAATTCAGCCCACCAGACGCACGTTTCCGTCATGTCCACGTCAACATTGTTGGACCCTGGCCCGTTAGTCAGGGTTTCACGTACATCTTGACTTGCATCGATCGTTTCTCTTGATGGCCTGAAACCATGCATCTGATTGACATCACAGCCGAATCCATCCCCCAAGCGTTCATTTCCAATTGGGTGGCGTGCTTTGGTGTCCTATCTAAAATAACCACTGATAGAGGACGCCAGTTTGAAGCTTCTTTATTGCGTGAAATATCACGACTCTTGGGTGCTCATCGAATCCATATGACAAGTTATCACCCAACTTCCAATGGAATGATAGAACAATTCCACAGACAGTTAAAAGCTGCACTACACGCTACTCCTGATCCGCAACGTTGGACAGAATTCCTACCAATTGTTCTCCTTGGTTGCCCTTCCGCTGTTAAGACAGATTTAGGTTTCTCTTCAGCCGAACTTCTTTACGGCATCACTTTGACACTTCCCGATCAAATGTTCACACCAGTTGATTCACCAGATTCTGATACGTCATCATACGTCAACAGACTTCGTTCTTACTTCATCACCACCACATGCACCTCAAACACAACATACCTATAAACCTTATATCACAAGATGTGGCAGAATAGTACATAGGCCACAAAAATTATCCAGAACTATGTATATTTAACTTTGTGTTATAAAACAAACTGTTTGCTATTTCTTTTACAAAGAACGTTTATTCACAAACATTTTCCCCATGCATGTTTCACATTGTATTTTCATTTTGCCATGTTTTACATTTAGTTTGATGTGCATAGCTGTGTAGCTAAAGGTTTACTGAGCCAAACTCTGCAATTATAGTCAGTATCTATCGTGATGCATGCAATGCATTGATATTTTCCTATTTTACTACTTGTCTTGCAAGCACATGTTTCTAGAACCTCGTTTTGCTTCGTATCTGCCCTGGATCACTACAGTGATTTTGCTTATTGACTGCTCGTCTGAGGAGGGAGTTATGTAGTGAACCCTGGAGGTTAAGCAGGGAAGCAAAACGAAAAAGGGATGTAACGACAGTAATCTCCCTCAACCTTCTAGAAAGTTCTCGAACATTCTAGAAGTTTTTGGTTGATGTCGAAGTCAGTGACTTACGGTTCATCCCTTATATAAAGGAACACATTTCTAAATTCGCGCCATTTATTGCTTGTTGATTCTTCGACATGCATTGAGTCGGTCCACTCGCATACACACCTGTACACACATATGTTCGCCTCATTTGCTTGGAGACGTGGTTGCAAAAGAATATATTCATGTGATGTTACAAGTTTTCCTTCAATTAACCTTATATGTTAACGCATTACCTCCGGTAATAAGTATGTTATGACTAATTACAAACGTCTCGCAAATTCTTATTTTCTTGTCATTACGTACAAGATGGTGACACCTCTTTCTCTCATGCTTATTAAATTATAGGATATCACTTAATCGACATCACTATACATGTTATTCTCATCTATGAATTTAGATAGATTCTGCTATCAACAGTTTTAAGGAGCTTAGTGGAATTCTGAAAGGTAATATATACTCAGAAAAAAATGTAGTTTATATTGAAACTCACCCATTAAATCATCATCCGTCTTTTGGGATACACTTTCAATTGATTTGCCATCGTCCTTTTTCTGCTTTTTTCGAACTGATTCTAATTCTTCCTGTTAGAGTAAAATGAAGATAACATTTAACTCTTTCATTACCATATTTCTGCAGAAATATACAACTTTTGCTTTAATTAATTTTTTAAATAGTTAAGAATTTAGCACAATAATTTTGTCATTGGTGCTTGGAACTTAAATTAACATGAAATTTTAATGGAATTTATATCACTTCAAAACAGGATGCTTGTGCTCTAGAACCAGGGATGGCCTCAGGTGGGTTGATGACAAAAGGATTAAAATTAAATGCTAAAATGCTTGACCCTCCTATTACCATTTTTCTCATAAAGTACATTGTTTTGTTTCAATTGTGGGATGACGTCAGCAGCTGGGGAGCTGACCGGAAGAGGAAGGGAGCATAGGTGATGCGCATGCAAGCAGGGGACGATTGGGCTTTTTCTATCGGGGTAGCCGAGAGTGCTGTACGTGTGAGCTCTTCGACAAGGTGAGGGACAGTGATTTCTCCAAACTAAGACTGCACTGTCTACTCCCACCATGGCCACCATCAGAAACTACAAGCATATAGAAATAGATTTTTCAATGGGGTATATGTAACCTGTACACTCTACTGTACTGCACCCCTTACACTCAGCCCCTGCATCTATTCTCTCAACCACATTGCATTGTATAATATAACCTACTGCATCTGTATAGTCTATGACTCTGCACTCCATGCAATAAACCATTTCACCCATAAAATATACCACACTGCACTTTGTCTGGTAAATCATATCACCTATGTGGTCTACTATACTGCACTTGATATGAATTCATATGCAGTCTTTTACTTTGCAGCCTATACAATAAACTATTACATATCAAAATGCACACTGAAGTTCTTAATTAGAGCCAATGCACTTTATATTTACTGTGTTGTTTCTGTGGGTACCAACAATAACATAACTAGGTGCTAGAAAGTAGCCTGATAAGAATTATCAGTGGTATTACAATGATATAATTTAGTACAATGTTCCATGGTCTGAATCTTCCTCATTTATTTGTCCAGGTAGAAATAAATGTATTTGAATGACTTAACACAAGAAAATGGCTATTGTTTTATCGATTTGCTACAATAATTACATTTAGCTAACAGCTAAAATCTGTTTTATAGGGAACTCATATTTCTGGTGATTTTATTATTTCCGTGTTATTAACTGAAGAAACAAATAGGCATTGTAGGAAATGAATTACAGCACTTTTCATCTCTAAGACAAAATATTTATATCTAAACTTCGTATGAAACTGATGATGACAAATGCTTAATACATTGTCATCAAAATTAATAGTGCTTATTCATTTTTATAAAAGTTTGTGGATTACAGGTTGAATGTGAAGATGCTGTTAATATTCTAGAGCTGGTAGGATCTTTAGCATGCTGGGTGAAATGTTTAGTGGCATTTTATCTGTCTTTATACTCAGAGTTCAAATTCTCAGAATATACTGAGGCAGACTTTGATTTTATCCTTTTGGGATCAATAAAATAACTACCAGTTGAACACTGGGGTGGATGTAATCGACTTTCCTCTTCCCTTGAACTTGCTGGCCTTGTGCCAAAATTAGAAACCAACAGTCTAGATCAAGCAAAGGCAGTGAGATGACAGAATCAGATAAAATACTTAACTGCATTTCTTCTGACTTTGTTTTGAGTTCAAATCCTACCAAGGTCAACTTTACCTTTCATCTTTTCGGGGCTCAATAAAATCAGTATCAGTTGGGGACTGGGATAAATGTAATTGACTTACCCCCGTCTCACAAAATTGCTGACCTTATGCCAAAATTTGAAACCAATTCTCTTGAGCCGGAATGAATAATGTTTTCCAAGAAGTGTGATGCATGAAACATGGTTCATCATCAGAGCAACACCACTAAAAAAATTCAAGACAGTTTTTTTTGTTTAGGGATGCTATTTAGAAAGTCCCACAGGGTGCAGTTTGCCCAAGACTGTTCTGGATCGTCAATTGATTTGATCAAGATATATCAATAAAACTATCATCCTTAATTCAGTTAAATTATATTTTAGCTATAATTTTAATGTAAAATTATATTTTACAGTACCTGGCACCATTAATGAACTTCTGGAATTTTGACATTACCAAAATACTTCTAAGGGGATACAGATGTTTTTGTTTTATAGCTAGAATTCATTATGATGTATGGAAATTTATCTAAAGAATATCTGGCTGTATGAATTTCTTTTAGAAGCCATAAATGGACATAAAATTTATAAATCCAAATACCTCTGTGCTAATATCTGTCACAACCAATGTTATTCTTTAGACATTTCTAATTATCTCAACCTTTCTGTCATTTCCTGGTTTTCATTTATCTTCTGTCTCACGTCGATATTGAAACTAGTCAACCAGAAAATTAAAGCAATTTCTTTTCTATAAAATGTCAGAATTTGTTTATGTCTTCCTGCCTAATCATCCATAATGTTGGCTTTAATTCTATTTTGTTTGTTTATTTATTTACTTTTTGTTCATTAAATAAATCCTTCAGTTAAGAAATCAGTATATTTATATTTAAGTACAGAAGCACTTTCACGATGATGAGCTGTTTCCACTGTGGATTTCAAAGAAGCTCATGTCTCCACACTTGCCTATAACAGAAATTATACAATTTTAAAAAGGAAATGACAATTCTCCATACATCTCAAATAGATTGACATATACACACAGCCATTCTTTTATTCAAATGCTTCAATATTTTATGGCTGTTTTCTTTAATATTTCCGTTACTGTTGGAGATCAACAAAAAAATTACATCTGTGGCTTCTCAATAACTATAGAACATAAAAATAGTAATTTTAACTAGAAAATTCAACTGAATCTATGACATTCGTTGAAGATGTTTGAAGTATCATTTTCCTGCAAATAATTTTAAAAAAACATAATTGGCACCATCTTAACAAAAACATGCATGTGGTGTAAACAATTGAAACTTTTTGAAAAATATTCCTACTCATAAAATTTTTTTTTTTTTTCAATAAAAGAAATAATTGTTGAAAAATCTAAAATTCTTTGATAGTGTATTCTAGTACTTAATAGCAGTAATTCGAGTATGTTATTTCACCAGAATCCATTCCTCAATTTATCTTCTTCGCCCACTATTCTTGGGAAGGTTATGGGGATTGAAGAATCTGTCTTGCAAGTCTTTCCTGTGACATTCTAATCACATTTCCATAGTATTGGAGTTGTGACCTCTCAATGTGGTGAAATTCCTCTCAACTTGGAGAGACTCCCCCTGATCTCTGAGTGTGCACTCTGTCAAGTAATGTTACTCCAGAGATCCTTCTGAGTACCCCCCATTTCAACTGCATATATTTATGATTATTCTCTTTCAATCTTTATCCAATATTCACACTCATAGATGAGGATAGGTATGAAAACTGAATTGAGGATAGCAAGTTTGACTTTTAAGCCAACTCTAAGCATGGAACTCTATTGTAATATACAAATTTTTATTATAGGATCTCCCATCAAACTGTGAAGTGTTATTTCACTGGAGTTCAGAAAAGTTTTGCATATTTTTGTTTTTGCTTATGCATTGTGTTTACAAAATGTGTGCTGGTTGGTTACTTCTTTTAACCCCAAATCCCAACTTCTTCAGATCATCCCTTAAGTATTTACTAACAGAGCCAAATACAACAATGATTATTTATATAAATGTGAATTTGCAATCTTGGTACAGAAGCTGTAAGTTTCAAAGCCATTATCCATACTCACTCACAGGTTTGGAGCAGCTGACATCTACAGCTGTACAGAATTTTTCTATTCTGTCTTAGACAAATATATCAGACCTGTTAAGTTTGCATTTGAAAGAAATTTTGATAGTAATATTCTACCAATATTGTTTGTATTGATTTGTTGCATTGTATATTGCTTTATTACATATGCATGTAGTATAAACAATATATATATATATATATATATATATATATATATGTGTATATATATA
>NC_068983.1:123833712-123835877 GCF_001194135.2 Octopus bimaculoides | reverse complement strand
TATATATATATATATATATTTCTATTTCTATTTCTATTTCTAAGGCAGTGAGTTGGCAGAAATGTTAGCATGCCAGCGAAATGCTTAGTGGTATTTCGTCTGTCTTTACATTCTGAGTTCAATTTCCACCGAGGTCGACTTTGCCTTTGAACCTTTCGGAGTTGATAAATTAAGTACCAGTTGCATACTGGGATTGATCTAATCAACTGGTCCCCCTCTTCAAAAATTTCCAGCCTTGTGCCTAGAGTAGAAAAGAATATATATATACTTCTATTGTGGAAAGACATTTTGGGGAAGCTACTGAACAAATGTGTAATGTTTTTCACAGAAGTATAATATAATCAACATTTTCAATCATATTTCAGGTGTTTAATGAATTCACTAAATTCATTGGTTATTATGTGTTTTGTGGCTATCTCTGCCCTTGGTTGTCAAAAGCATACCCTTTGATATGAGGCATGATATAATGTGGCCAGCAGAAGCTATATTTCCTGTTAGGATCATCCATACGTTTATGGGTAACATATCCATGAATAACATTTTACTTGTATGCTGTGTTTCTGCTCCAGGTCTTTGTTGAGGCATAAGAGACCAATGTTGAGGGATAAGAGACCAACAATTCTGAGGTCATATGAAAAATTATCAGCACTTAAATACTTCTCCAGGTGTTCATTCTTGACCTCTAAAATGTTCTCATCAAGTTTGAGCTGTTGTTGTTGTTGTTCAGCTGATTTTGTCTGAGTGACACCATATGATATTCAAAGGCTGTAATGGATACAGTAGAGCTGTTGTACTGGATGAGTGAGGGGTTGCACATCTCCAAATTTATATTAGAGATTTCAATTTATGTATACCTTGCCTATAACCTTTCATCATCTGACAAGATCTCCTCCTCCAATGCCTCTTCCCCTCTCAAAGGATCTTTGTCTTGTAAGTTACTTGGTGACCCTGCCAGTGCTGGTGACACGTAAAAAGTATCCAGTCCACAACTGTAATGTGGTTGATGTTTGGAAGGGTATCCAGCTGTAAAAACCAAGCCAAACAGTGCTTCTGCCATGTAAAAAGCACTCAGTCCACTCTACAGATTGGTTGGTGTAAGGAAGGGCATCCAGCCATAAAAATCCTGCCAAAACAGATGCAGAAGTTTGGTGCAGGCTCCTGCCAGGCCAGCTCCTGTCAAACTGTCCAACCCATGCAGCATGGAAGGCAGACATTAAACAATGATGCGGATGATTTTATCTGATGCTCTACAGATTCTGCTCATCCAATATAATTCATTATCAAATATATTTCTATATTACTCATATTTCCTTACCTTTAATTTGGTGATTTCTTCTCGTAAATACTCATTCTCATTCTCGGCAGCATGTAATAATTTTTCTACTTTATGAATCTTCTTTTCTGCTTCCATTTGTACTGAAATGATCACACCTGTGAAGAAATATTTGAACATTTGGGCCTTGGTAAATTTTTGTCCAAGAGAATGTATAACAAAACAAAAAGAAACAAAAAAACCCCACACTAAATCTAGATTTAAAAGTGTTAGGAATATCACAAAATATTACAAAATTATCAGACATAAATAGACTTAGAAAGACTCCCTGACCTTTCAGTTATGCACCCTGTTTCTAAGTCGAGCTGATACTTCTCTGCATTAAGAAGTCACAGCTCTGGTACTATGGATGTGTGATTAAAATGTTGCAGGAAAGAATCACAAGATGGATTCTTTAAGCTGAGCCAACCAGCTGGAAACCTAAGGGTAGACCAAAAACATGATGGTTGATTATTATATCCATAGTCTCAGTTGGTCACAGTTAGAAATCCAGCCAGAAAATCTAATGACAGTTTATTCTGATAGAACTCTATGGAGGAGGTGCCTGAAGACTCTAACCATCACAAGAACAAAGAGAAAATGAATAAACGTATAAAATATAAACCTTATGTCTACTAATTTTGATTTTTCTGTTCAAACCACTTTTCTTTTTGAGTTGATTTTGTAATTAAGACCAGGGAATTTAGTTAGCTTTTATAAGTTTACAACAATTTAATGACAATTAATTCTTCATTTTTTATTACTCTTTTACATGTTTCAGTCATTTGACTGCGGCCATGCTGGAGCACCGCCTTTAGTCGAGCAAATTGACCTCAGGACTTATTCTTTGTAA
>NC_068983.1:123830377-123833589 GCF_001194135.2 Octopus bimaculoides | reverse complement strand
ATATATATATATATATATATATATATATATATATATATACGACGGGCTTCTTTCAGTTTCCATCTACCAAATCCACTCACAAGGCTTTGGTCAGCCTGAGACTATAGTAGAAGACACTTGCCCAGACCATTGCAGACAATTTTGAGTAGGCGAGAATAACTACAGCAAATGAGAAATGCTGAAGAAAGAAAGTCATTGTCATGATATTTGTCTAACAAAAACCTGCACATTTGCCTTAAGTGTACCAGAGCCTGTCATTCATGGATCAGTTTAGGTGGCCACTTAAGGGTTTTCCACTCTTCTTCATGATCTCTGAAGATGGAAAAGTGCCATCATCACATGTGAAGTCACCATGGGGAGTTGTTAAAAAATGTGAGGTTCAGTGTTTATAATTATTTTAAAGGTTTCAACTGTGTATTTACATATAAGGAGGTTGCAGTGTAAGACTGTATCTTTGATATGTGTCAAGATTGTGGATTGGTGATGTTTAACAAGACTAAGTTGATATGTTCTCACTGGGGAACTGGTCTTGGAAGCAATGCAAATCTGGCATAAAATATTGAGGTTGAATGTAGATATGCATAAAGTAGTTAAGTATAAATGGAGGTTGGTACTATTTGTGTAGGAGTGTGTTTTATTAGGGAACTAATAGTGAACAAGTCAGAAATATAGAATGAAGAATGTGGGGAAACATTATTGAACCTTGTGGTATTCTGGAGTTGATACTCTGTGGGTTGGAGAGAGAGAGAGAGAGAGCAAAGCACACTATAATATTCTGAAGGAAAACTTTAGATTGAATAAATGAGAGATAACTGGAAGAAACTAAGAAAACTAAAGCTGAGAGGTTTCGATGTTTAACATATTTGAAGGCTTTGTTATGTCTGGGACAACAAAGTGTGTGATGAAGATATCCTTCAGCTTTCTGATGGTCATCTTCAGATGGTGCAGAAGTGGTTTAATTCCTGCCAGTTGGTGATGGCATTGAAAGCATTGATTGTAAGTGATCTACTCTGGGTAGGATTAGAGTTGTACACTTTAGTTTTATTAGAAATATATAAAACCATACTTAAAAGGACAATATCCTTTCATATATGGCTTTACATTTTCTTAACATTTAGCTAACTTAATTTAAGCTAAATTTTAGTTTAAATTAAGCATGAAACCTCAAGAATGTGGGTAACCAAGTTGTAGTGGTATTTATACCTTTCTTGTGATCATGGTATTTATAACAAATTATTTTCAACAATTATTTGATGAAACTTAAAGGATTTGAACTTTAGATGCATGTTTTAGATTGCAGTATAAATATTATGAAACTTTAAACTTTCTATCAAGCACCTTTTTATTTTTGTATTTATGTTACATACCATTGATAATTCGAGTGATGCGCCATAATCTTAACATAACCATCAAACCAGCGGCATCTTTGGCTGCTTGGGCAACATCAACAAAGGAGAAGACAATATCCAGTGTAAAAGACACAACAACAACGATGGCATCAAGTACCTGAAGAAGCAGAAGAGATTATTAATTATTATAAGGATTTTAATTTAGTTGATAGCAAAGTGGTGATAATATTTAGAGTTAAGCCTAAGTATACTTGGTTATTGTGTTGTTGTTTAGCACTGTGCCCCACACATAATGATCAAGGGTGTGGCAGTCTGAGGAGAAAGGTGGCCAGATGCTAGGGGTGATGTGGTTGCAGAAATTGCCTGACAACCATGATTTGGGTTCTCCTGCTTGTGTGGCATGATGCAAAGTCCTGTTGCCAGACATAGGGTCTTCCAGCAGCCATCCTCTAGACCCAGGGCAACACTACCTCCTCCAGGCACTTGATGTAGGCCTCCGTGTTGAATTTGAGGCTGTATGGGAAGATGAATGGAGGCATAACATTACCATCACTAGTGATCACTCCAAACACCATGAGGTTGACCGGATGTTTGATTTTTATCACTCTCAGTACATGTCCTCTGATTGCACTGTCCTCAGATTGACACCTAAACACTCTGAAATGTTTGTATTGCAGCTTCCAGCACGAATGCCAAGCAGTACAGCATGTCATTTCCAAATTTCTGGCAGATGGAATTGCATCAGGGTGCTGCTTTTCTCACAGATGGTGCCCAGCTGACCTTACTGTACTGTGTGGTTGGCTAAATCAAAAACAATGTACATGCACAAAAATAAAAATATACAATGGTGATAATTTACCCATTGCACCCTGTATATGTATATATACAACAGGCTTCCACCTTCCACACCATTTCTATCTACCAAATTCACTCACAAGACATTGGCCAGCCTGGGGCTGTAGTAGAAGACAATTTCCTAACACAGTGGAACTGAACCCAAAACTACATGGTTGTAAAGCAAGCTTCTTAACCATATAGCCACACCCATGTCTCTCTCTCTATATATATTAGCATTTGGAGATGGAAACATTTGGATAAAGACCTTTATAAATGTTTTCCTTTCATTTGTTGACTTAGTGAAGTAATGTGAAGACATTTGTAAATGTATCATATGTTAACGACATGAAATAGTAATCTATTGATGAATTGTTAAGGTTCCGACAAATATGTATCTTCAGCAACGATGACCACATTCTGTCTCCATGTTGACATTCAAGAAATCCTTATAATAATCAATACTGTTTGAAAGGAAGGAAATGTGGTTACTGCATGATTAAAGCTATTGAAAAGAGAGAGAGAGAGAGGGGGTGGAGAGGGAGAGAGAGAGACAGACAAATAGAGAAAGAGCAAATGTTTCTGAGGATTAAGTAAAAGCTATTTGATTAAATAAAATGAATCTCTGTAAAGATGGGAATATATGAAAGTAAATACAGATATAGCTGAATTGAATGGATATATATGTATATATGTATGTATAAATATATCATCATCATCATCATCATCGTTTAACGTCCGCTTTCCATGCTAGCATGGGTTGGACGATTTGACTGAGGACTGGTGAAACCGGATGGCAACGCCAGGCTCCAATCTAATTTGGCAGAGTTTCTACAGCTGGATGCCCTTCCTAACGCCAACCACTCAGAGAGTGTAGTGGGTGCTTTTACGTGTCACCTGCACAAAAACGGCCACGCTCGAAATGGTGTCTTTTATGTGCCACCTGCACAAGAGCCAGTCCAGGGGCACTGGCAATGATCTCGCTCGAAAACCCTACAAGGCCAGTCAGGCGGTACTGGCAACGGTCAC
>NC_068983.1:123824474-123828806 GCF_001194135.2 Octopus bimaculoides | reverse complement strand
TCATAACCTGATCTAACAGCTTAATGCTTCTGTAATTATTAGTATCTAAAGCGTCACCTTTACCTTTGTAGCAGTTTACTATGGTGCTGCTACACCAGTCATTGGGTATGACTCCTTCGTGTATCACCTGGTTCGTAATACGGATGACTAGGCTGTAGCCAACACTGCCAGATATTTTGAGCATCTCTGCAGTGATTCCTGATGGGCCGGAACCATTCAATTAATCTTATCAATCAGTTTCACAGTGGGAGTTCAACAGAATGTTAGATAATAGCCCAATTATGTAACCCTGTGCTCTTTAGAGCTGACAGATATGGAAGAAAACACCATGTTTTCTTCTGTAACTGTGAACTCTGAAGAGCATAAAGTTACATGATTGAGCTGTTATCTTACATCCCAGCGAATCCCCACTGTGGGGCTGATTGGTAAGATCAGCAATAATGGATATATAATACAGTACACTTCAGTTAATATATTTTATGTTAAAAGTATGCACTCATGACAAATGTATGGGTGCATACTTTTTCTGATTTATGGATTCTTGGATGGCTATATATATAAATATATATATATATATATATATATATATATATGTATAAGTATGCATGTATATATATATGCATATAAGTGTCTACACACACACACACACACACATATATATACTCACACATATGCATATATATTCAATTCAGCTATAACTTAAAGGGGAAATGCTTGTCAACCGGAATAAAAGAAAATAAATAAACTAATTAATATGAAAAGTGAACAAATAAATATCCAACATTAAATTTCATTTTATAATCAACATTAACCTTTTGCCAATCTAAAGCATTTTCATAAGTCTGTCCCAGATGTCTATGTTTGTTTTGAGACTTTTATTTTGCCCTTAGTTTTCCTTTCATAAGACCCAAGTCACTCTGGTAGTTGAAAAAAAAATTGCGAATGTGTATCATATATAATGCATGGACACAAGGGTAATATGTCTTGTGTGTTACATGTGATGCATGGGACAGGTAAAGAGTTAAGAATCTGATTTACAATATATTTGAAAAAGAAACTTCATCATAGTTATTTCATTATTTTGTAACAACGTTTGGAAATGAAAGGATATATATACATACTTCCGCTTTATGCTTCAATAGGTGAGTTCCTTCAGCTATAACTTTACATATGACCTAAAATGATAAATTGATGTGAATAATAGCAAACAACAGTGTTCAATTATTTAACATAAAAGAAACTAAACATAAAACAGTGAAAACATTGGGAAAACACTTTATTTCTATAACTGAAGATCTTTTACTAACTTGTGCTTATTTAGATCAATGACTATTTTGCTCTATTTTCTGCATATATTCTAAGACCTAATTACCTACTATATTTAGTTATGTATAAGTCACACTCATGTATAAATCCTGCATGTGTATCAGTCACACTAATGTACAAGTCACACTCCTGTATAACTTGCATTCATGTGTAAGTTGCACTTATGTCTAAGTCACACTTGTGTATCAGTTGCACTCATGTATAAGTCACACTCATATATAAGTCACATTCATGTATAAGTTGCACTCATGTATGTGTTGCACTCCTAATTTTATGTTAAATCTTGGTACAAAATTTTTTCCTTTCATATTCATATATTCTGTGTATAAGTGTCACCCTTTTCTTTCAATTAAAATTAATTATAAAATAGAGTGACTTATGGTTAATTAGTTCTCTCTGTGCCTCAACATAATCTCTCCAACCAGCTCTGTCTTCTGCCACTGTTTTGGTCACATTCCAGTTTCTCCACCCTTCTCATCTCCTTTCCTTATCAATTGTCCTTTGCCATGTGGTTTTAGTGCACCCTACTGCTCTTTTCCCCTCAGGCTGCATTCTACTGCCCACATACAATTGCAATGGGAACACCAATAAAGATATGATATAAAGATATAAATTCCAAATCCCTTCTAACCTAATGAAATTGATGCCAGAATTAGACAATTATTTCTGTTACACTTTTCACAAACATAAATAAACAAATACATTTTTGTTCTTAAGAACAGAACTATAGTTCTGAGAATCTGAATGGTTCTAATCATTGTTAACAAACCTAACGACCCATGAAGAATGGTACCAACTCTTGAGGAAAGAGAAACTGATATATTGACTTTGTACAAAAGGAACTTGTTGAAAGAATTATTTTTTTCCTTATATTCTTAATCACCTCTTACTGAGATTGGAAAGAATAGCAGGAAAACATGCTTACCTCAACAAGAAAGATACACAGGATAGCAAGGCTAGCATAATGGAGGGTATGTTCTGCAATTTCTTTGTCGGAATGGCCATGGTGCCCTCCTCCATGACCATGATCCTCTCCATGACCATGAGAGATGCTGTGGTTGTCCTCCTCTTCATAGTCACTCGTACTATTTAGCAAGATTTGACTCAAAGTTGTAATAGCTTGAGTGACCATAGAATGTTCATCGTGATAGTTATGATGTCGGCCGTGTTTTTTCACCAGAGCCGCATTATGATGTCCTCTGTGATACACCACCTGGTGGTCTTCATTGTAATCATCTTCGTTGGATAATATAGAGTGGAGAGTAGTTGAGTCTTGAGAGTCATGGGGACTCCCATGTGATTCCACTTCATGGGATTCTACATAACCAGGTGGCTTATCTGAAACTATTAAAGACAGAAAATATCAAATATAAAGTAAATTAAAATTAAAACAAAAGGCAGTTATATTTGTTGTTAGTTGAACTGTTTCTAATATGTTATATCAGCATTAGATTCCTACATAACAGCATCCATACATTATTCATTCTACTTTAGACACAAGGTTAGCAGTTTTTAATGGAAGGAGCAAGTCGTTTAGATTGACCCATATACTTGACTGGTACTTTATTTTATCAACTGAAGTGATGAAAGGCAAAGTTGACTTCAGCAGGATTTGAACTCACAATGTAAAGAGTCAGAAGAAATGCAACTAAGCTTTTTGTTCAATATACTAACTATTCTTCCAGCTCACCACTTTCAGACTCCATACAGGATAGAATCTATAAGCCATTAATTGAGATATCAGATCCAAACAGAACACATGTTAGAGCTTATGAACAAAATTTTCAGCATTTATATTCAAAACATGTACATCACACGGATTTTGGCAATACTTTTCTAGTATTATATAACATTACCAGAGTAATTTATTATGGAGCAATAAATACTGTTTTTCCTACTTTGAGATAAAGGGAAGAGATATTTTAATTAACAAATGAAAATTCTCCAAAGAATATGCACCACCATAGTGTTGCAGATTAATAGGTTGCATGCATCACAGAACTCCAGTAGCCTAGTTCCCTCTTCGTTCCATGGCCCCATGAACACCATGGAAGATACTGAATTGCTATCCGACATGCCCATTAAAATCTCCAGCCACAAAGATGAGGTCATTGCCACTCGTCTTTGAGGTAGCCTGTAGAAAGGTATCATAAAAGTAGTCCTTCTGATCCTTTAGTAGACCCACTTGTGAGGTGTATGCAAAGATAATTGTAGCTATACTATTCTGCAGGAAAAGCTTGAGCTTAAGCACTCTATCACATACCCTGACTACCTCTATGACCTTATCCACTTATTTCTCCACAAAGAGTATGCCTACACCCCCTACTCCATCGTTGTTACCTTCCTAGAAGATTTTATACTTATGTGCCTCACCTGTGAGGACCCTGGCTGAAGCTCCTCTCCACCTTACCTCTTGTATGCAGCATACATCAACATGTCTCCATTCAAGCATCTCTACAATCTCTCTAGATCTTCCTTTCAGTGTGCCTACATTGACAGTGCCAACTCTAAGATCTGGGAAAGGAGTGTGGGAGGAAGCATAGGGAGGAGAGATGTTATTCAGTGCCTGAAAAGAAGAAGGTTTTCGTGTTCATTTGATAGACATGTTATACCTGTTCTTACTTTCGACCTGTCATCATTCAAACATTCAAGCGTGTTAAGATTGTTGCCCCTAGGTGTTAGCAGCATTGTAAGTATAAGCATTATGGACATTGTAAAAACTTAAACTTAAGCATTACTGGAGTTGCAGATATAAATAAATCAATAAAGATAGATAAAGGAGAATATGAATATCAATAATGCAAATGTGAGATTAAGAAGGTGGGCAGCTAAACTAGTTGCATTTGCCCCAGGAGAGAGAGAGAGCAGGAGAGGAAATTGCAGGTGTGATAGAGAATGCCACCAGTGAGAGAGAGGGTTTCCAGTAAGAGAAGAGAGGATCAAGCATGCCCACACACACACACACACACACACACACACACACACACACACACACACACACACACA
>NC_068983.1:123803691-123823953 GCF_001194135.2 Octopus bimaculoides | reverse complement strand
GGTTAATTTAGAGAGATGGTACAAAAAAAATATGTAGCCAACTTGAGAACACAGGAGGGAAGGAGAGATTTCATTTAGAAAATTACATGAAAAATTAAGGTAAAACGAAGGCTGAGAGAGAGAGATTAGGAAGTTATATATTGAAGGGTCAATTTAAATAATTAGCCTATGAAAGAAGATGTAAGTAAATAACGCATATTAAAAGTATTAAGAGCAAATGGTGAATGAATGCGTGGAAAGATCTAGAAATGAGAGAATAGCTTAGCAATGCATAACTGGGTGTCCAAGAACCATCAACGTTTGCATCAAACTATTTCAGTATCTTGTTGTATTTGGGGATGGTCACATTGCCAGTTTAGCCAATAAAAACACACGCACTATATATTTGGTGTTAATTTGCTTCAGCTTTATATTACATTAATCATATTTCGGCCAAAGTTCTTTCGTCACACTTCTGTGACCTCATCAGTGATCCTTTGCTTTCTTCTTTCTTATTTGTGTGTCCCTCCTTATTAACGATCAGCCATTTTGTATTCCTATTCAATGTGTTTATATTTGCGCATGCATATCCCTCTATGTGTGTCTATGTTTAGAAAGTGCATGCGTGTGTATGGGGAGTACCTGTATTATCTGTATCCCCCTGTTTATACATGTTCGTTTATTAGCTAAACTGGCAACATGACCATCCCCAAATACAACAATATCTATTTCAACACACGATTTCACATCAAGAATCTTGCAAAACAATTATATTTCAGTATCATTTATGATCTATAAACTCCTTATCATTTTGTCTTGTATTGTACTATATATTCTATATGGTTTGTAGAATGATATATTAAGGAGCTTTTTTTGAGTGCTGCTGAATCACTTGAATCCATATATTGTAACTTAAATACACATACACACGCACTCACATACACACGCACTCACATACACATGCACTCACACACTCACTCACTCACATTTAGGTATCTATGTATGTATATGTATATATGTGTGTGTATATGTATGTGTGTGTATATATATTTACATACACACACACACACACACACACACACACACACACACACACACTCACACACACATATTGGATTTTAGTGACCATGAGAAAAAGTACTCAATACCAGAGTAGGATTTAATAATCTATTATTCTGGAACTTCCTCATATATGTGTGTGTATACATGTATATATGTATATGTATGCATGTGTGTGCGTGTATGGTGTTTGTGTGTGTGTTATCGTCTCCTTGCCCTGACATGTCATGATAGCTGTAAATGTGTCATAATGCAAGCGGTGTCTGTCAATTCCAATCTTCCGAGATATGTCTGGTCATAGGGAAATATTACTTTACTTGGAAACCTGTGACAGCAACAGGAAGAGCATTTGTCTGTAGAATATCCACCTTATCAAATTCCATCCAATCTATGCAAGCATGGAAAAGTGGAGGCCTAAATGATGATGTTGATGATGATGATGAATATGTTACCATTGTATGTGATGGAATACATACAGTTCTTGAACATGATCTTCTCAGGTTGTAAAAATCAATTAAAGGACTAAATTATTTCTACTTACGTTTAATGATGTCCAAGTCAATAAGCAGTTCAAGAATGACTATAAGACCATCAATGACCACAAAAAATATAATCGTGTACTGCACCTTATTGCTTTGTAGGATCTCTGATAACTTTTGACGAAATCTACAATAGAAACAAAATGTTGATTAATAGCTGTCAAATAGTATTAAATTACACTGTGTAACATGATTTTTGTCCCTGGGTAGCAACTGTTATTTCTTATTGGCTTACACTTAGAAAGTATGAAAAATGGCTAATATTGCCTTAAACTTTGCTTTTGTTACAATATTTATCCAAACCCCAAAGAATCCCTCTCAACACATGGCAATGATTTCCCCACCACACTACTCCTAATGAATAAAACACCTGTATTTCCACCTCCCCCCAGCCCATTACTACTGCTCATAATCAGAGATGCACATATTGTCAGCCACTAATGGACATGCTCAAGTGGTTATGGTTAAGCAAATGACAAGCAAATCTGTGATATTGAGCAGAATATTAGCTATAACGATATTTCTGCTTCAGCAACTCAGTTCTGAATCTATCTGAGATGTAATGGAAAATAAGTCAGCTTCAAAACATTGATGTCCAGCTCAAAAAAAAAAAACCACAAAGTATGAAGAGAATAACAGTCACTTCCTTTGATTTCTAGATAGAAGCAAATAGGAAATAACACTTACTAACCAAAGACAAGAAGAAAAAAAAATGTTACAATGGCTGTGATACCTTCAATACATTGAATTATATTTACAGAATTTATATTTTGTTTTCTGATTTTGGTGACATTTTCACATTAAAAAAGCCCACACAAAAATAAAATAACAAAATAAGCAAAAATAAATTGCATGACAAAATGAACATTTAGTAGGAAAATAAATTATTTTATGTTTTATCTTTTACCTGTTTCAGACATTAGACTGTAGACATGGTGGGGCACAGCCCTGAATTTTTAGGTGAAAGAATTGACTACAGTGCTTATTTTTTGATAGGGAAAAAAAACTTATGGGACTGTCAGCTAAATTTTCAGGATGAAGAACTCAGCAATAGATAAATAAGTAAATAAATATATAAATAAATAAAAATATGGGCTGAAATAGTGAGACAACCCTCTGATCATATGCTTGTATTGCAGTATGGGTAGATGATTAACATAGGAGTGATGAGAAGTGATATGTGGGCAGAAGAGGTCAGAGTATACTTGCAAGTTCTAATGACTTTGAAAGTCCTAATATCATACCTGAACTATACCAAGTTGGGACCCCTAAGACAAAGGACATGAGACTGAAAGTGCAGAGCTAAAGACTTAGTTGTTATACATGTGGTAGTAAAAACTACCTGTTAGTCTTTTGTCTGGAAGAAATAGAAAGTCTGGGAAAGAGAGAAGAAAGCAGTAGAAACCCTAGCTCCAACTTCCAGAAATTAGACATAATCACCTTGTCTTTATTTGTGGTCATATTGTTTCATTGCTGGTTGGATTGTATTAAGTTGATACTCTCATGTTTTGAATTTATCTGAAGCAATGTTTTGGATGGTAGATTTATTCCATTGTTCGGTTCAACATCTGCACCTGGCTCTTGAATGCCTTCAACGGAGTTCACTTTTTTATTGGCAGTCAGGTCAGGTTCTTGTTTGAAATAATTTCCAGTCTTTAACCTATCATTCTTGGAGGCCCAGAAGAAAATAAATGTCACTGGTGCTGCTCTTCCCTTGCTGATTAAAGGACACAAAATGTTAACTACCCATTTAATCTTGCTGAAGATTTCCAATTACAAACTACATCATAATTTCCTTTTTGTAAAATGTAGTTTAACTTGGATTGCATTCTGTAATCTCTACTCTGAATCATAGATAAAGGTTAAACATTTATTTCCTCTTTTTCATATTTCTGTGTTTTCTATTGTATTTCATCTCCAACTTTAACTACATATTTGATCAATTACTTCCCATCTGTTTCTGAATATGGAAGCTATTTTGATATCATAGACTGTGTGCTTCCATTGTTGATTTCCAGTTTGCGATGTAGAATTAATATTACCAAAGTGAAGATTTTACCATTATGGTTGATGTTAGGAAGGGCAACCAGCTGTAAAAATCCTGCCGAAACAGTCACAGAAGTCTGGTGCAGGCTTCGGCCTTGGCCGGCTCTTGTGGTGCCATCCCACCCATACTAGCATGGAACATGGACGTTAAATGATGATGATGATAACGTATGTAAGTAAACTACATCTGGTAAATATACATTTGTTATTGTTATTGTTGTTGTCATCATTGATGCTATTATTGTTGTCAAAGGCAACAAGCAGAAAGAACTGTTAACATTCTGGAAAATTTGCGTAGCTACATTCCTTCCAGCTTTATGATCTGAGTTCAAATTCCACTGAGGTCAACTTTGTCTTTCATCCTTTTGGGGTCAATAAAATAAGTACCAGTTAATTGCTGGGAATTGATATAACCAACATACCCCATCCCCTGAAATTTCTGGCCTTGAGCCAAAATTTGAAACCAATATAACTGACTAACCCTCTTCTCTAAATTTCAGGTTTTGTACCCTAAATAGAAATTATTGTTCTAGTTATTGTCATCATTATTGTTGCTGTTTATTATATACTCTATGTTTATATACTCTCTGTGTTGTGTTACTTAATGTTGTTGTTGTTTATATACACTGTCTGTATACTCCCTATGTTATTGCCAATGTGGCCATTATCATTCTTGTTGTTCTAGTTGTCATTGTTGTTGTTTTTACAATCAATGTTACTTAATGTTATTGCTGTTTTTGTTTATATACCCTATTCTTTATCTTTTACTTGTTTCAGTCATTAGACTGCAGCCATGCTGGGACACTGCCTTGAAGACGTTTCAGTTGTGTGTGTGTGCATGTTTTTAAGCCTAGTACTGATTCTTTCGGTCACTTTTGCCAAACTGCTAAGTTATGGGGACATAAATACACCAACACCGATTGTTAAGCATTGGAGGGGGGACAAACACAAGACACAAGGACACACAGATACATACATATATATATACATATAAACCAGAAAGCTGCACCAGGCTCCAATCTGATCTAGCAGAGTTTCTACAGCTGGATGCCCTTCCTAACGCCAACCACTCTGAGAGTGTAGTGGGTGCTTTTACGTGCCACCAACACGAGGGCCAGTCACACGGTACTGGCAATGGCCACGCTCAAAATGGTGTTTTTATGTGCCACCTGCACAGGAGCCAGTCCAGCGGCACTGACAACGACCTCTCTCGAATGTTTTGTTCACGTGCCACCGGCACAAGTGCCAGTAATGCGACGCTGGTAACGATCATGCTCAAGTGATGCTATTTAAATGTCACTGGCATGGAAGCCAGACAGCTGCTCTGGCAATAATCATGCTCATATATATATATACTCTTTTACTCTTTTACTTGTTTCAGTCAATTGACTGTGGCCATACTGGAGCACCATCTTTAGTTGAGCAAATCGACCCCAGGACTTATTCTTTGTAAGCCTAGTACTTATTCTATCGGTCTCTCTTTTGCTGAACTGCTAAGTTACGGGGACATAAACACACCAGCAGCGGTTGTCAAGTGATGCTGGGGGGACAAACACAGACACACAAACATATACACACATACATATATACATACATATATACGACGGGCTTCTTTCAGTTTCCGTCTACCAAATCCACTCACAAGGCTTTGGTTGGCCTGAGGCTGTAGTAGAAGACACTTGCCCAAAGTGCCACACAGTGGAACTGAACCCCGAACCCTGTGGTTGGGAAGCAAGCTTCTTACTACACAATCACACTTGTACCTATATATGTCTATATACCTTCTATGTTACTTTGTTGCTGTTGCTGTTCTTGTTGTTATCGTTTATATACTCTAAATATTGTTGTCATCATTGTCGTTGTCATTCTTGTTTATATACTATGTCACTTAATGTTGTCATTGTCATTCTTGTTTATATACTATGTCACTTAATGTTGTCATTGTCATTGTTTATACACTCTCTGTGTTACTTAATGTCGTTATCAATGTTGTTGTCATCATTGCCAATGGTGTTATTGTTTATATAATCTCTAATTTACTTAAACTTAACACAATGACATTTTAGCAGAAATGAAATGATATGAAATCTCATTGATATTTCCTTAATTTTTACTTTTTCCAATTGTTGAATTTGTTTTCTTTTCACTGTTTCTGCTGCATTATGGTGAGTTTCAATTTCTCAAGGCCAGCATTTTTTTTTACGGTCCAATGGAAATTACAGAGTTCAATAACAAACTTTATATATTTAGTTATTCTTCTCATGTGTTCCCACTTGACATCTTGTGATAATATTGATTTTGGTGACATTTACCTTAAGGAAGCGCTGAATCGTTTTCTAAGCCATAAAGTTCACCAAATCACATTTTGTTATATGTTACAGCTTTTGGTGTATTTATCAATAAAACAATAAAAACATTTGATTGATCAAATCAAAAGAAAAAAATGCAAAAAAACATTGACAATGGATTCTATGGAATCAAGCAATTACTGAACTTGACACAGCATTGGATAAATTTTAAAAATACCATTTTTGGAATCAATAGATTTTAAAAATATTCACAATAGAAATAGGAAAGTTCTTAGTTTGGAATTATCCAAAGATATCAGTTATACAGGAATGTAGCAACACTTCTATCCAGAAGTCAGAGAATCATCCACACAGGTTCTCAATAACAGCAAATAACTTCTTGCTAGACGGAATTTCTTTAAAAAATATATATTAGCAACAGAGGCAGTATTAATACTGAGAGGTAGCATTTATTCTCACCTAATTGTTGATTTTCTGTTAGAACAAACTTTACTTCAGTAGTTACTATGAGGGAAACTCTTGTATTGGCTTTTGGTGCAAAATGCACTCTTGTTTACATTGCTAGCAGGGCAATAAATCCCTGCTACCTCCAGCACCAAGATCTTCAAATCACGTGATTTCAACCTTGTTTGGTCTTGTCAATGATGAACACTTGACTACTGGAGACAGCAATGATGAGAGTTTCTTTCATGGTAGCTACTGCAGTGAAGTTTGTTCCAGTAGAATATCCATGTTTAAGTGGGGATAAATATTATCTCAGAATTTCTTTAGTTGTATTTGAACATCAGCTTTATTGGTGCTATACCAATATGTGTAATTGTATATATATATATATATATATATATATATATATATATATATATATATATATATATATATATATATATATATATATATAGATATATATATATACTGTGTACTGTGAAGGTACATGGCTCAGTAGTTAGACCATCAAGCTTACGATGCAGTAGTGAGGTAGCCAAGTAACTTGCAAGACAAAAAGAAACCCTCTCAACTGAGTGGAGTTGTAACAGAGTGGGAGGTGGCTTTATGCCAGGTGTTTAGAAGCTAAAGTATGATAGAAGGACAGGCACTGGTATTTTTCTTCAGAGGAAATACATAGCTACCTGGCATTATATATGGGTGGGTGAGAGTAGCTGGAAAGAAGACAATGATGGTGGGGATGAGGTGTCAAAACATACTCACAAGATACAAGAAGGTAAGTACAGGCATGCCTCAGCTTAAGTTGTTCTCGATTATATGTCGGTTTTCAAAAATAATATATGGAAAAATAAAAATCTAGTTAAGTCATTTTACTTGACTTTATGCTTGTCTGCCATAAATATTGGAATCACAAAATCACTAGAAAACCATTAAAAGCTCATAAAATCATGTTACTGTACAATAAATAAGAATAAAAGCATATGAAATCATATTAAAATATATACAGTAAATGTTACAATACACACCATAAAGTAGTGTAGCTTAGTGAACGAAATCATGAAATCAGCTCTGTTGTCTTATTTATCAGTCTTTCGGAGCTCATATTGCACTTGTAGTTCCATATTGTGTGATATTGTAGTTCCAATATCAGCCATTAGGTGTCGTTGTCATTCCTGATTCCCACAATTATTTTGAATTCAAATTTGTTTACATTTGTTTATTGGCTACTTTCTCATTGTCATTCATCTGTGATTTTATTTTTTGCCCCCACGGCTCCTAAGAAAATTCATAGTGAAAGTACTAAGTGTCATGCTATAAAGTTAGAAGATAATCTGGCTATGATAAAATGCCATGTAAAAGGTGAAAAAGTGGTAGCAATTGCACAATCTTTTGGGATGAGTCGGACAACTGTATCAACGATTGTACATAAGAACAAGATTTTAGCACATATCAAATCTGAAGCCCTAGGGATGAAGAACACTGTCATCAATAAGAAAAGAGGCAGAATCTTTGAAGAAATGGAAAGACTTCTTTCTCTTTGGATTGTTAGGTTGAATTGCCAGTGTGCTATTATTAGACAAGAAATCCTTCAAGAGAAGGCGTTGTTTTTGTTTGAGGACCTGAAGAAAAAATATCCAGATGAGAAAGATGTAGAGTTCAAGGCAAGTCAAGGATGGTTCATGAGATTAAAGGAGCGAAGAAGTTATCACTCCATTAAGAAGTAAGGTGAAAGTGCATCAACTGATGCACAAACAGCAGTGGAATTTCCTAATGCATTAAAGAAAATCATTGAAAAAAAACAGGTTCCTTCCATAACAGATTTTTAACGTAGACGAAACTGGATTCATCATCATCATCATCATCATCGTTTAATGTCTGCTTTCCATGCTAGCATGGGTTGGACGATTTGACTGAGGACTGGTGAAACACCAGGCTCCAATCTGATTTGGCAGAGTTTCTACAGCTGGATGCCCTTCCTAACGCCAACCACTCAGAGAGTGTAAGATTGTATTGGAAAAATTGCCAGATCATTCATTCATTTCCAAGGAGGAGAAAACTATTCAATTCACAGATTTATTTGATAGAGCTTCACAAGCAGCAAAATAAAGAAGAGGAAGTTAAACCTGAGCCACATCACTTTACCATTGGATATATCGAAAAAATTCTTTCTATGTTTGAGGATATGGATCCAAATACTCAATGCTTTTCCAAGATTATGGGGGCTTGTCACAAAGCCTTTGCTCCTTATGATGTAATCCTTGAGGAAAAGAAGAAGACAGTTCAAGGAATTCTCAACCGGTTTTTTAAGCGCATCAAACAACAAGAACAGCCAGAGCCAGCTGCTGATGTTGACGATCCACAGCCATCTACATCCATGATGTAAACCACCAAATTGTATGTACGTATTGGTAAATTAAAAATAATTTTGTTTTTTTTTACTATTGCAAAATAATAATAATAATAATTACTGAATTTGTTTTTTAAGCTTAAAAATGGCTTTTATTTTACCATGTCCTATAGTAAACCGTATTCATAGACAAAGCATCCATGATGTATGGTAAACACCACCAAATTGTATTTGTACATTTAGATTACTTTTTTTTTACTGTACTGTATTAAAAAATAAAAAAATATTCGTCTGTAAGCTTAAAATATGTTTTTATTCACCATGTATTATTGAAAATGCATTCATAAATAAAGTACAGAAGTGGGGATGGTTATTATTGGTTTAGCTTAGAGACAAGTAAATTTGGCCCAGCCTAGCCTAGAAACAAGTTAATTCAACTTGAGTCATTTTTCAACTTAAGTCATGTCTCCTGGAACCAATTAATGAAGTAGGGTGAGGTATGCCTATACATGATAAAATATGGACAAAGAATTGGTAAGGATGTGGGGTGATAGGATCATTAGAGTGTGAGGGAAGAGTGACAGATGGTTAGAGATGGGTGGAGGTGTATGTAGTGAATAGAAGAAAGTTGGAGGTGTGTTAGATAGTAAATATCAGTTTGGGGATGGGAGAAGGTGAATCAAATAGGAGTGTTGCAGGAATGAGGAAATAAGTGGCAGTACAGCAAGGGAGGAGAGCAGCTATAAAATAAACCTGTTGTAAATCAGAAAATATGGAGGTGACATCTTGGGTGGGAGAGTGCGGTGGATGGAAGACAGATATACAGTGGCAGAGACGGATGCAGAGGTACATAGGGGTGGCTATAATGAGTGGGGGACAAAAGTGGGGAACAAAAGTGGGGAACAAAAGTGGGGAAGAAACCATTGACAGCAGATATGAGAATGTACTGAGAATGATAACAGATCAGAATAGGTATTAAAGACATCATATGATGGTCTTAAGATGGTCTTAAGTTCAGGGAGAATAAAGAGGAAAGGGATGATATTGAGAATATAGGATGGGTTTTGAAAGGAAGTAGTTCCAAGGAAAAGGAGAAGTAACTGGTAGTAGAAAGAGGGATGAAATATGTGCACTATCTGCTTTCATCTCATTATAGTAGTTAAATAGTGGTGTAGTCAGAAGAGTGAAGAGATGGGTGTTAGGAAAATGAGGGATGGAAGAGGCTTGATGGGGACAGATTGGGTGCAGAGGAAGGGCCCGGTGAGTGTATGAATATAAACATAATGTCTTTAGGACTTCACTTATGCTGAGACAAAAATGTCCCTTTGAGTATGGTGAACCACCAATCATCTCAGTCCTCTGTCAGATCTTTTGTGAAGCTCAAATTGATGATATACTACTAAGCATTTTGTCTGGCATGCTAACAATTCTGCCAAATCATTTCCATTTTCTAAAACTATCTAATATTCTTTTCAACTCTAGGCACAAGGCCCGAAATTTTTGGGGAGGTGGGGCCAGTCGATTAGATCAACTCCAGTATGCAACTGGTACTTAATTTATTGGCCGTGAAAGGATGAAAGGCAAAGTCAACCTCAGTGGAATTTGAACTCAGAACATAAAGACAGATGAAATACCACTAATGATTTTACCCAGCATGCAAACATTTCTGCCAGCTCACCACCTTAAAACTATCCAGTATTAAAAGCAAAATACCAGCACAAATCTATTTTATTAAGAATTTTTTTCTTTATTTCAAGTTTCTTAAATATTCAAAAGATAGATAATCCCTGATTACCTTGTTGCTTAGCAACAGTATATTATATATAACCAACAAATAATGTATGTTTTCCAATTATACTGTCATGAAAGAATCTAGAATTTTGGATTTCAGTGAAACAAAAGCATATAGTTCAGTTTCTATATAATCTCTGATATTCTTTGTTGCTATGTACACTAAAGTAATCAAATTATTATTGCTTTTGGAGAAGAATATCTTTATTTATACTGTTCAAAACAATTCATATTTGAACATTAGGGTAGGAAAGCAAACATAAGAACAGAAGGATAGAAAAGAAGGTAAATGAGGACATATACACAATATATAAGGTGTAGTTACTGTGACTGGTATATACATATCTATTGATAAATATTTTGATTGGGTTGCAATGCTTTACCATTACTCATAAGTGTGGCATGAAAATGGAAGGGCTTCAGTTACATTACATATCCTTCATACACTGCTTTTAGTTATTGTCTTCATGCTACACCTACAACCCAATCAGTAATCATGTACATATGTTATCTGTGCAAATTCACAATTATACTATGTATGTATTTGTATACCTATATTTGTTTTTGCCATATGCAGCCAGTAGATTTTCTTCAAAATACATTTACATTGAGCTAGAACCTTAATGCAAACAACACACACATCTTTACATATATAGACAAACATACATACATACATACATTATATATATATGTATGCATGTGTGTGTGTGTGTGTATAAATATATATGTATGCTTGTATGTATATCTATATGTCTTATAAATCTCTCTCTCTTTATCTATCTATCTATCTCACTGTCTCTGTCTGTCTGTCTGTCTGTCTGTCTGTCTGTCTGTCTGTCTGTCTGTCTTTCTCTCTCTCTCTCTCTATCTATCTATCTATCTATCTATACATACATATATATGTATATGTACATACATACATGTTCAATTATTATTATTATTATTATTATTATTATTATAATCATCATCATTGCCTTTGCACAGCTTCTAATCCTAGAGATGTACTAGTGTCAGCTGTTCACTACCAGTGAACTAAGGTAACACCTCTTATTTTTCAAGCACCTTCTGGAGTATTTGAGCGGTTCCAAGCAGTGCTATTTTCTGCAAGTGCTTCACCCTTATTGCAGCCCCTATTTGTTCCATGTACTTCTCGAAATTTTTGCTCACTGTTCCCAGGGCTCCGACAATTATTGGTACTACTACCACCTTTTTCATTGACCACAACTGCTTAACTTCCCAAGCTAACCTGTCATATCTCTCTACTTTTCTTTCTTCCTTATCGTGTACCTTGTTGTCAGCTGGGCATGCTATGTCTATGATCCAACATAGTTTGTTTTCTTTCTCAATTAAGACTATGTCTGGTTTCCTATTCTCTATCTCATGGTCGCACTGAATCATAAAATCCCATAGGATCTTTGCATTTCTATTTTCAACGATGCCTTCAGGTTTGTGGTTGCAGAACCTTAATGCAAACAACACACACACCTATACATATATAGACAAACATACATACATACATTATATATATATATATGTATGCATGTGTGTGTATAAATATATATGAAGCTTGTATGCATATCTATATGTCTATAAATCTCTCTTTCTTTATCTAATTCTGTAATTCAATAGCTGGGAAAGAGTGGGTAAAATGTATTTCCTTCCGCTTAGGCTGTTGTTAGCCATGGGTCAGTCGTAACTAATCAAACTTATCAACAAAGGTGTTTCAGCCATGAAGATGCAGTCTCCTCTGGAGCATTGCATATTTAGGAATACATTATTCAATATGTCCCTCCATTTACAAGCAGATAGAGTATAATCTAAGGGAGATTTCCTTGCTATTTCCAGCATGTTGGCTGACTGCAAAAAAGGATCCTTCATGTTACATTTGCTTATCTTTTTCCCTCAAGATGAAGTCAATCATTTAGAATATATTGATTTCTTATGTTATTGCAGGATCACCGGATTCAATATATTACTAGTAATTATTTTATCAATGCTAGATAAATGACAATCAAAGTTGGAAGTTTGAAATCATAACCTAGAGCTACAATGCAAAATACTGAACTGCATCCAGTTTGGTACTTTATTGCATTTGCCATTCCAATTAAAAGGCAAATTTAATTCAATAATCTCATAAACCGTGAAAAGACAAACCAAGAACAAATATTTAAGGCAAGAATGAAAGAAAAGACAAAGAAAGTAATATTTGCTTTATCAACCAACATCTGTGTAATAAATATATTTGCTGGGAAATGAAGAAGTGTGAAAAATCTGAACTGCAAAAAGTTTGTCGTTAACGCTAGTTTATTTCAACAGCTAATTTGATAATGGCAGTTATTAATCACACTTAAACAAATGTTTTATTTATTTATTATGTTTTTGTTTATGGAAAGATATTATGAAACTGTTTATCAGGTTTTTTTTTTTCTATAGTTCAAAGATTTACTTTATACAAGAAATGAAGATCAAGACAAACATAGCTTTAATTTAAAGTAATTTCATATTAAGTAATTTCATATTTAGACATTTTAATTTGCTATGATGTACATTAATAATCTGTCACACAATAATCTGATTGCTCTCTGTTGTTTTACTAAGATTTAATCATCAACTGAATGGAAGCAGTGAATAGATGTAATAAATTTTTCATTTTATTTCAATATGTTCAATGTCAAATACATTGAACATATTGAAGAGGGGAACAAATATATTCCCCTCTTGTTTATAATAATCTTTTTCAGTGATTTAAAGAGATATCCAGTGATGTAAAATTCTTTGAAAGTTGTATGAAATGAACATACACAGCTTTCAAAAATCTAAGAGAAATTCAACAAAAACATCAAAAACAGTTTAAAAACAAGAAAAATGGAGTAAATAAAAGTAAAACAATAAAAACTGAAGGTAATTGAAATGGAAAAGGATGCCACAAAGAATGGTAAGAAAGCTTAGTTTAAACCTTTTGTTACTGTATTTGTGATGGGATATTGTCTTTGTGTCAATTAAGTTTGAAAATGAAGAATTTAGTAAAATAACTTTGTCATTTATAACAAAAATTAACATAAATTATAACAAAAATTAACATAACTTTTTATTAAATATTATAATTTAGATCAATTTAACACAAGTCTGTATCATAGAATTTGAGGTGTTCTTAGGCAGGTTGGTATTAAAACGGTTAAAAAAAGAGATTGCTTGTGACACAAATATTGTTTTTAAATACAAAATGTACTTTGGAGAAAAATTTGTGAAAAGGTCTTAAAATTTTATCACTTAAAATGATTATTTTGAAAATTAGCGATGGCATTATCTTCATCATCAAAAGCACAATTCTGGCATTAATTTTAACCCAATATACACACCTATGATACTATTTGCCAAAGTTTTTCAGAAAAATAGCAACTAGCAATTTAGTTTTAACATTCCAGTATACTACAAAACATTCTAAACTTATTAATGCACCAGGTGTCATGGCAATGTGATTCCAAAAATCTTTAGAATTGATACTAAGTACTGAAATATTTGGCAATGAAATGTAACCAAATCTCTGACCCACAGACATGCTATCTCCTCTCTCTTTGAGAGAGAGAGAGAGAGAGAGAGAGAGAGAGAGAGAGAGAGAGAGAGAGAGAGAGAGAGAGAGAGAGAGAGAGAGAGAGAGAGAGAGAATATAACATTGACAGTCAGTATAAAGAGGAAAAAGACTCACTAAACAGAAAAGCCTACCTAAAATGAGATCAGATAGAATGAGGTTATGTGGGGTTCTTTTCTCTAAGACTTGTTTTTACAGTTGCATGAAAAACCAGTGCTTTACTGATGGAACAAATGAAAGACCTCAATAAAAATGGGAGGAACATGCTGCTAATTGATGAGATTTAGAAAAGGACAAAATAATTCAAGAGACATTGGAAAGATAAAGTATTGGATTAGTATAAGGCAAGATAATAGTTATTAGGTAAGATAACAGTTTTAAGGCATGATATTCTGTTATAAGGCAAGGCAACTGTTATAGGGTAAGATAAGAATTATAAGGTAAGACAACAGTAGTTAACTATGATATCCTAAAACTGGTTTACTGATAGAATGTGGGATGCTTGATGTCATGACCAACCTCAACAATATCCACAGTGTCTTTCACTGCCCCAGCTTTCAGTATGAGCAGTGGTATGCAGATGAAGAGAAGGTAACCTAAAAACATATGGGGAAGAGCACATTCCCCAACCATGTCTAATTGAAGTTCAGTTCTTAGTAAAACAAGTGTTAATCTGGTAGAAATGCTAAATGAATTGAAGAATATTGAAGGGAGAAACAATGTGCTTACTGGAGAGAAGAGGGACTCTGAATTTGTGACATAACACTTAAATGATAGACTTTGTGATGTAACACTTAAAGGATTGTGAAAACCAAATGTGCAGTTGATTAGTGTGCCATTTCTTATAGGATATGAGAAATCTTGGATCCAATCTGACATCAGAATGTTCACAGATACATTCTACAGGGTGTCCACAAAGTCTGGGTACATGGGGATTAACACATACTTTTAAAACAAAACAATTTTATTTAATTATAATGTTAATAAATAAATCTGTAATCTTTATTGAGTAAACTTTCTCTTTCAACATACTCCAGAAAAACAAGTCTTATATTTAATTGTTTATGTTATGATTTTATTTACTCCATGTACCTAGACTTTGTGGACACCCTGTAGTATAGCAGTGCCAATAACTGGCAGCAGAGTATTCTGGTCCAACTGAAGTAGAGAGCTCTTACCAGTTTTATAAGTGGGTTACCTTATATGTTTTTTTTAGTTTATTTTTTAAAATTATCTCTTTTCAAATTATCCAGTGTTTATGTATGTTAGATTTATATCAAAATTTTTAGAATGTCTAATGTCTCTGATAATCCCTTATTTTACATGCCTTTGTTTTGTTCATTGCCACATGTTTGTAACCATTATATGAAGTGTTTTTTGTAAGGACCATTTTATCAACTTAGACATATGACAGCTACTTATCTTGTCAATGCTTGGAAGGATAAAAGGTGAACTCAGTCAACTTTGATTGAAGAATAAAACTAAATATTTTAAAACAATTAGTCCAGTGCCTCATTGTTTCTGTCACTCTGGAAGAAATATGGTTAACTTGAAGTTTACGATCATAAAAAAGTGATAGTAAATTGTTCTATGAAAGTGAAAATAAATTGATAGAAACCAAAACTGACAACAGTAATATCCCAAAATTTCATAAATGAATATAAAGAACTCCCTCATTATGCCACGTCCACAGGCACACCTACTTGTACAGTAACATATCACTTCTAGTGATATTTTAAGTATTTCAGAAATAGTAGCTGAGGTACACTATTTCAATATACTTTATCCAGCAATGAACACCACTGAAATGTGTGATTGTTTTCATTTTATATAAAATATATGTGTGGTTTTCATGTTATATTAAATACTTGTACATTCAATTTGTTGGTTATGGCACATACATTGTTTACATGCAGTTATGGGATGTCATTGTCGTCAAATTCAGTTTCTATTGCAATTTACTTTCATTTTTTTAGGATAATTTACTTTCCCTTTTTCATAACAGTAAACTGCATGTTAACCCAGAAATAAATTAGAATATATTGATGAAAAAGCAAAATGGATTTCAGAAGTTTAAGATTTTCCTGGAAGACATTAACCACTGAATATAAGAGGTTATAACATTAGAATGGAAACGGTGTCATCGACTAAACTCATAGATGAAAACCACAACTACTACAGTAGTTATACAAGTGTAAGTGAAAGCCATTAGAATATCCAATAGGACGTTGTTGAATATATAAATACTCACTTCCCCAATCAATGAATCCATAGCAATAATGAGTGGATATATTCTTTGGCTCAATATAATCAATAAAATCAATATGCTATTTAGAAGTTTCATTGCTATCGATGAATTATCGATCATAATTTTTCCCCAATTGTCAACTGGGGTAATTCCCATGTGATTCCTTTTGTTTCTCTGACAATGAAAGAAATACGATACGTACGATACAGACTTTCTATCACACAACTATTATCATAAAATTTGACACCCACACAATTCGTAGATAACTAGATATACCTATTATGCAATGGCTATCATAAGATACTCAATATACACATACATACACATCTATATATCTGGAATTGCATGTATGTATGTAGTTATGTGTGGGTATGTATGTATATCCTGGGTATGTCCTTTAAACTGCAACTGGTAGTGGAGATCTGGTTTGGAATTTCCAGGGTTTTGAGGAGTGTGGAACCACTTCTTAATCACTATTGTTTCCAGGCCTAATCTGGCTCAGATCTGCAACACCTATTACAGCCTCAACTATGGGTTAACTAATATATAACATGACAGTCCAGTGGAGGCGCAATGGCCCAGTGATTAGGGCAGCGGACTCACAGTCATAGGATCGCGGTTTCGATTCCCAGACTGAGCATTGTGAGTGTTTATTGAGCGAAAACACCTAAAGCTCCACAAGGCTCCGGCAAGGAATGGTGGCGAACCCTGCTGTACTCTTCCACCACAACTTTCTCTCACTCTTTCTTCCTGTTTCTGTTGTACCTGTAATTCAATGGGTCAGCCTTGTCACACTGTGTCATGCTGAATATCCTCGAGAACTACATTAAGGGTACACGTGTCTGTGGAGTGCTCAGCCACTTGCACGTTAATTTCACGAGCAGGCTGTTCCGTTGATCAGATCAACTGGAACCCTCGACGTCATAAGAGACGGAGTGCCAACAAACAAACAACAACATGACAATCCATCTGAGCACAAAGACACAGAAATACCCTTGGTTGGTGTCAGGGCATGCAGACAATCCACTGAGAGTGAGGGATTCCAGGTTGTTGCTATAACATCTTAGGTGATGGATAATCAGGTGTAAACCCTGTGGTTTCTTGTGGTTACTGCTCATCTCACTTTGACCTGTCATTAGGTACTAATCACAGAAACTCTGAGAGTGGTACTTGTGTTGTACAAGCATTTATCATTGTAAGACAATGAAGTACAAATGTCTCTTTCTGATGACCTCATTTGAATCTTATAAAAGAAATACAAAAACAAACCACAATAAGAGGTTTTATGAAAAAAATTTAACCAAAGTTTATCTTAAATTTACTATTGAACAGTCAGTGAGAAATTAGGCAATATTTATTAAACAGTAGGCAGTGAGCTGGCAGAAACGTTAGCACATTGGGCAAAATGCTTAGTGGTATTTCGTCTGTCTTTATGTCCTGAGTCCAAATTCCGCCAAGGTTGACTTTGCCTTTCATCCTTCTGGGGTTGATAAATTAAGTACCAGTTGTGTACTGTGGTCGATCTAATTGACTGGCTCCCTCCCCCAAAATTTCAGGCTTTGTGCCTAAAGTAGAAAGGGATATTTGTTGAACAATGTTGATCATTTCATTCAAAATAAAGTGGAACAAAAAACTGATTTTCTTGAAACACAGTCTGGGAAAAATAATTCAAGACAATATTCTACATAGAATGGAAGTTTGGATCCTGATTTTGTAATGTGTTGAATGACTGTAGATGGAGTGGGGGAGGGGAAGTCTCCAGGGACACCAGCTACTTGAAGAATAATAGTACAGCAGGTGTTAATGTATTTAAGGAAGTAAGAAGACAATGAATATTAATTAAAATTACATATTTAATGAGAAGTGTAAAAGAAAATCATTAGTTTAATGATTAATTCTGGTTGAGAAAGACGTGAGTTTAAATTAATAAACTGGAAGTTTAAATTAATAAGAATTAATTATGAATAGAATATAAGGATGAGTGAATTTGAACTTTGGCAACATGGTGACATGTTTCATCATTATTGGACTTCATCAATAATGCCTAGTCTAACTGTCACTACCAGATCTTAGAATGAACGACTAGAGGAATATAGAGAAATGTTTAGGAATTGTAAAATCTGGTGTTTGCCAACAAGAGAGAGATGACAGAATATTTGTATGTGCGTATCTATGTATGTATAACTGTGTGTATATGTGTTTGTGCATGCTTGAGAGTTTGTGTATTTGTGTGTCTATACATTTGTCATTCATTCTGTTATAGAGTGTTGGTTATTAAGCATTAATCCTTATAATAAAACCATCATCATCATTATAATTACCACATTCTCCACTGCTGCCACCACTACCACCACCACCACCACCACCACCACCACCACCACCATTGCCACAATCTTTCTCCTTCTCTGCTTCTCATCATCATCACCACCAATACCACCACTAATACTGTCCTTCTTTTCTTGTTCATCATCATCATCATTGCCATCATCCTTATCCTCATTATCATCACCCCACCCCCACCCCCACCGTCTCCTCTGAATCATTGACTGTATTAATCTCACTCAACTATCTCTACCTTACATTTATTATAGTGGAGGTCAGGGTGGGATTGGAAGTATTATCAACAACCCACCCTTCCTCCTACTTCTCCTCATGTCAACGATTAATGATATTTTTCATTGTCATCGCGGATTATCATAAAGGTGCCTCATTCATAAAATATATTTTTGTTCAGCTCTGATGCAGCAGACCTACAATTAGAGAAAAACATTCTAACTGCGACCATCCCATCCTTTTCTTTACTCAGAGTAATATGTGCTTCCTTTTTTAAGGTATTGGCATATGATATAAGGAAGATTTGACTGCAATGTCTCACAGGTTAAATGACTATGTAGAGCAGATGTTCTCAATCATCTTTTACCTATCGGCCCCTTTGATTTCTATTTAACTCTGGTGGACCCCCAAAGCCATTCGATGTTTAAAAACTAGTTTTATGGAAACTTCTTTCAAAATTTGTATTTTGTTTCACACAACTTGTATAAGTTGACCTATGTGAAATGTTAAAGAAAGAAACTTAGCTGTTTTCTTGCAATACATACATCTAAAGCAAAAAATTTTCAGGGGCCCTTAAAATACTATTGTGGATCCCCAATTTACTATTTCATTGCGTGGACATCTCAAAATCTTGTAGGGACCCTCAGGGGGTCATATGGAGCCCAGTTGAGAACCACTGATGTAGAGTATTTCTTCTCTTATAAATATATTTGTCAATAGAGGTGACACTCCTAGATGGCACAAATGCTATATACAAAGGTGGCACACTAATTTCCTGTACCTAAGGTAAAGGTAAAGTTACCTTCTTGAGTCACGCTCTCTCATAAGGGCTGGTTTCTCAGTTTCATGACGCATATATTCCTCACCTGAATGGAATGCCGGCCTGTCACAGGATTTCTCATTTTTGCCAGCTGAGTGGACTGAGGCAATGTGAAATGAAGTGCTTTGTTCAAGAACACAATGCATTGCCTGGTCCAGGAATTTATAGCACAATCTTATATTCATGAGTCCAACATCCTAACCATTAAGCCACACACCTTCACAATTTCCTGTACAGCTAGGCAGTGCAATAATTACCTATTCACCTACATGATACAATGAATATATTTTTTTTTACTAGTTTCAGGTTGAGAGCTGTGGACATGCTGGGGCACTGCTGTTTTGATTACATTGACCACCTCAACCTACCCCAGTGCTCAATCGGAACTTATTTTATCAACCCTGAAAGGATGATAGGCAAAGTTAACTTGGTGGAATTTGAACTCAGAACATTAAGACAAATAAAATGCAGGTAATTATTTTGTCCAGCATTCTAATGAATCAATCAGCTTGCTTATATACATATACATATAAATATA
>NC_068983.1:123797495-123803519 GCF_001194135.2 Octopus bimaculoides | reverse complement strand
TATATATATATATATATATATATATATATATATATATTATATCTTATCTTATCATCAATTAATACCTGATTTCCATGCTGGCATGAGTTGGAATGGCTTGACAGTAGCTGGCTTGGTCAGAGGCTGCACCATGTTCTATAGTCTGTTTTAGATTGGTTTCTACAGCTGGATGCCCTTCCTAATGCCAACCACTTTACAGAGTGTAGTGGGTGCTTTTATGTGGCCCCACCACCAGTGCTTTTTATGTGGTACCAGCACCAGTGCTTTTTACATGATGATGATATATATTTATGTGTGTGTGTGTGTGTGTGTGTGTGTGTGTGTGCGCATGTATGTGTGTGGGTGTATGTATTTATATATGTACAAACACACACACACACATACAGTATAGGTGGTACCATGATCACCTGTACACTTTTATACATAAGTAAACATTATATCACCACCACCACCACCTTCAGTAGCAGCAGCAACAACAACAACAACCCAGACTTAGCTAATACCTACACAAGCTGGCTGTAACAATGTTAAATACTCATACAGGATTAACAGATTATATATCCTGACATTAAACAAGATTTATAGTATTGATCTATACACACTGTTTAATGTACACTAGTATGTATGCATGTATGTTTGTACCTATGTACATATGTATGTAAAAGAAAATAGCAAATTTATATATATATGTGTGTGTGTGTGTGTGTGTGTGTGTGTGTGTGTGTGTGTGTGTGTGTGTGTGTGTGTGTGTGTGTGTGTGTGTGTGTGTGTGTGTGTGTGTATGGATGTATGAATGTATGTATGTATAAAACTCTTACAAGGTAAAGGTTGATAATGACTTCTAAGTTTCAGGTGGCTCACCTTTGTCCCAATTTGACCAAGGTGAACAAGTCAAACTTCGAATTCACAGTCAACCTTTTCTTGGTATAGGTTTAAAATACATGTACTCTACTAAAAGTATTAAGGAATCTTTTCAGTTTAATGTTAAGTGGGTTTTTTATATATCAGGTTCAGTAAAAAGTAAGCAACGTTTTGCACCATGAAGAATTTGCACCAAATTTTTGCAGAGTTAAACATTTTTTTTTTTAAACATTGTTTTGCCATTGTCTGATAATACAGACATAGACTTGCCCAAATACATCAATAAATTAACACTGATTTTTTTTCACCTTTGTTACAATCATCTGAAATGGAACTGTCAAAGCATGATATTCAAGCAATTTTGCTATTCAACTTCATAAAAGGACATAAAGCAGCTGAAACTGCTCACGATATCAACGAAACATTTGGCGAGGAAATGACCAGTGAGTGGTCAGTTTGAAAATGGCTTAAACGAATTTGCAGTGGAGTCCTGAGCCTTGAAGTTCGTGAGCATAGTGGACGCCCATCTGTCATTGATGACGGTCAATTAAAGACCGTCATTGAGAAAGATCCACATAAAACAACTTGGGAACTGGTAAAAGAACTTCAAGTTAGCCAGAAAACTGCCTGCAACCATTTGCATGTGATCAGAAAATCAAAAAATGCTTGACAAATGGGTACCACACGAATTGAATGAAAATCATTAAATGCGCAGATATGAAATTTGCTTGTCACTTCAACTCCGTAACCAGACTAATCCATTTTTTGACTGTATTGTAACTTGAGATGGAAAGTGGATTCTGTATGGTAATGAAAAGCATTCTTTGCAGTGGTTGGGCCAAAATGAAGCACCGAAAACCTTCCCTAAACTCAAGCTCTTCAAAAAGAAGGTTATGGTGACTGTTTGCTGGTGTATTGCTGGATCCACTATAACTTCTTAAAACTTATGAAATTGCCAAAATGAACGAAAAACTGCAATTCCTCTGTCCTAGACTGGTCAACAGAAGAGAGCCAATCATTCTTCATGACAATGCTTGACCACATGTTTCACCAATGACGTTCCAGAAGTTGAGAAAACTTGGCTGTGAAGTTCTTCCCCACCCAGCTTATTCCCCAGACTTTTCTCTTACCGACTACCACCTTTTCAAGCACCTTGATGATTTCCTGTGAGCGAAGGAGTTCAAAAATCAAATCAATGCTGGAAGTGTGTTCAAAGAGTTCATCAGCTCCAGAACTTCAGATTTTTATGTTAGCAGAATAAACAAACCCGTAACTTGTTGGCAAAAATATGTTGATTGTCATGGTACTTACTTTGATGAATAAAATTTCTGCATTGTTGAAATATATTGTGATGAATTTCATGTTTCAAAATATTGCTTACTTTTTACTCAGCCTGATACAACTTGACAAAAACTAAACATTAATGTGTGTGTGTGTGTGTGTGTGTGTGTGTGTGTGTGTGTGTGTGTGTGTGTGTGTGTGTGTGTGTGTGTTCGTATGTTTACACACATAGAAACACATAAACATGCTTGGACACAAAGGTGGCCAAATGGATTGACTGTCTAGTTGTATTCATTCTGGGTATGCATGTTCTGAGTTCAAATCTTGTCAAAGTCAAATTTAAGTTTCATCCTTTAGAGATGAATAAATAAAGTACCAATCATTTTCTAGTGTCCATTCTCCTTTCTCTCTAGTCTCAATTCACCCCTCTCTCTCTCTTTCTAGTCTTCATTCTCCTCTCTCTCTCTTCTCCTCCTACAGGTTTTTATATACATACCTATTATTTTAAGGAAATAAATTCCACCCCCAAATATTAGGTATTGAACCTGTATTTCCTTGGATGACACTATCCCTTCATGAGGCAAACATAACCTCTTCTCGAATTTTATATATATATATGTATGTATGTAAGTATGTATGTATGTATGTATGTATGTATGTATAGTTGTGAAATTGAAGTCAAACCAAATAGTCATATTTTAAAACCATTTAATATGTACATTTCAGATTTGCATATTATATAGTAGGAAATGCATTATATATATATATATATATATGTATATATGCACTTGTTTAGAAAAGGTTAGATATGGCCAGTTCATAAGGTTACCCAAGGTCTCACAACCACAAAACATTTAACTTTACACATGTAACCCTGGGTAACCCTATGAAACGACCATAACTAACATTCTCTAAATAATCCATTGCTTAGAGTGTGCTTCGCTTTCAGATTTATGATTTACTGATCACACACACACACACACACACACACACACACACACACACAATACACATGTCTATATGTGTGTGCATGTGTATGCTGGGAGTTAATAGCAGTTTGGTAAAAGAGACTGATAGAATAAGCACCAGATGAAAAAGAAAATTAGCACTGAGGTTAGTTTGTTTGACAAAAACCCTTCAGCGGGGTGTCTTGGCATGGTCACAGTCCAGTGGCTGAAATATGTGAAAGATAAAAGATATATATATATATATATATATATACGTGTGTGTGTGTGTGTACAGTATGCAATTGAAGTGAGGAGAAAAGAGGGAGGGAGTCTCCTGATGGACTGTCTCTTGGATTGTTGACCACTCGTCAGAAAAGACATATCTTGCTTCCATCTCCAACCTGTAGCATAATGCAACTACTGTATAAAGCAGTCATAAATTTTGATAGCACTATGATGGCTAGCATAATTTGTACATTTGTGCTTTCTTTTGGCTCATCATAAATGCACACACACACACACACACACACACACACACACACACACACACACTCACACACACACACACACACACACACACACACACACACACAGAGTTAAATATATATAGTAGAAAGAAATAAGTAGAAAATAAGTGGTATTCAAAGCTTTATAGGGCATATGTGCATTTCAACAAAATATGATGAATAGATAGAATAGATGATACGCACGCACACACACACACATATAATGGATAATAATATATTACAAGGCATAGAATAGACACAAGTAAGTACTCTGACCAGATTAGAATCCTAAAATTCAATGTCAAACCATGGGAAACATAAACCAAGTAAATAAAAGATAGCTATATGGAATGTATTAGTCAATCCAATAAAAATAAAGATAGAATAAAAGATGGACAGGTAGCTGTTTATGTCATGAAAATATTGATAATTAAGTTACACAAATATGCATATAAAATATTAAGCAGAAATCAGAAAGACAGCCCATAGTAGTCCTTCATAAACAGGTAGGCGTCTTGAGAGATACCATATGCAAAAATACAATTGAGAAGAAATGAGAAAACTCAAGACTGTCTTTTACAGCTGTTTCAGAGATTTTGTGGCAAATAGATGCAGTAATGTGCATTATGTAGACATATATGTGTACTAAAGTGGTATTAAATATTAAATATAAAATCAATTGAAGCAATAACTGCGTTGTCATATATCTCATCTGTCTCAGAAGGAATAAATCTAGCAGTTAGAGATATTCTTTATACATAGGCAGAGGCTTGGCTGTGTGGTAAGAAGCTTGCTTTCCAACCACATAGTCCTGGGTTTAGTCCCAGTGTGTATCACCTTGGGTAAGTGTCTTCTACTATAGCCCTGGGTCAACCAAAGCCTTGTGAGTGGATTTGGTAGATGGACTGAAAGAAGACCACTATATATATATATATATATATATATCTGTGTGTGTCTTTGTGTCAGTGTTTGTCCCTCCCTCCATCACCGCTTTACAACCGGTGTTGGTGTGTTTATGTCCATATAATTTAGCAGTTCGGCAGAAAGGAACTGATGGAATAAGTAATAAGCTTAAAAAAAATAAGTCCTGGGGTGAATCTATTTGACTAAAAAAATTCAAGGTGGTGCTCCAGCATGGCTGCAGTCAAATGACTGAAACAAGTAAAAAGAATTAAAAAGAAATTAATATAAATATAAGGTCCCACTTCAATAAAAGATGGGGAAAAGTGGGGTGGATGGGTAATTGGATAGGTAATACATCAATGAAAAAACTTTTCATTGATGTCAAAGGAAGATCAAAAGAATAAAAAAAAAGTGTGGGAGGGAATAAGAGGAAAGATATATAGAAGGAGGATAGAAAGAAGGAATGGAGTTAAAAAGGGAGGAGGGATATTCATAATAGATAAGTGAGTGTTCATTCAAATGACAGAATAGCAAAGTGTATTATAAATCAAAATACAAGGATATATGGTTGGGGTGGATATCAAAGAGATATAATTAAGGGAGAGGAGATAGGGGAAGCCAGTAAATGTCTTCCTAAATGTCTGGCCAGTGAGGAGGCTTAGTAGTCATCCTTGCCGTGTAGTATAAGTGACAAAAGAAAATTTAAAGAAAATAAAATAAAAATGAAGGCTAAAGGAAGATAATTTTTTAGAAGAGGTTGCTACAAATATATGAATATTTTATAATCATTTAATCAAAAATACAAGTCTAAGGGACTTAAATATTGAATATATTTTAAGGTATGATATCAGACTATGTTAAGGAATAAATTCAAAAATTTTGATAAGGATAATCTAAGCTAGGGCAAGTATTCGATCATCCCATAAATAATGCAGTTTTTTTAATATTTCTTTTATTTTTCAAAATTAAAATAAACAAAATTCTTTTTTAATCTAAAATATACTCTCCTTCATTTTCTACAATGCTCTTCCATCTATTTGATAGACTTGCCAGGCCCCTCTTCCAAAATTCACTTGTCCATGATGAAAAATACTTCTCCAGTACTGTTGTGACCTCAGCTACAGAATTCATATTTTCTCCATTCAAATGGTTTTGAAGACCGCAGAATAAATGATAATCAGATAGGGCATTGCTTGGCAAATATGGTGGGTGGGGCATTGTTTCCCATTCAAACTCCTCCAGCCTTTGGAATGTCATCCTCACTATATGTGGCTGAGCATTATCCTGATGGAAGAACACCATTCATCTTGAAACCAAAGATGGTCGTTTTTCTTCTAGTGCTGACTTAAGCTACTCAAGCTGCTCACAGTAGATCTCCTTTGGGATCTTGTTCAAAACGGGGGCACCAGTTTTCATTAATGTTTTATGTAGTGTTTTTGGTACCGAAAGACTTTCAAACTTCGTATACTTATCTATTTTGTGTTATAGAACAGAAAAAAATTTTTGTATTCGGATTTATTTCATGT
>NC_068983.1:123794274-123797011 GCF_001194135.2 Octopus bimaculoides | reverse complement strand
CTACTGCCAATATGCTTAAGCCATTTTTTGACAAGGAAATAATAATTTTATCACCGCTGCGAATCGTTTGTTTACGTAGTCAGCACTTAATTTTTACGGCTGAATGGACATCAGTCATTGGTTGAAATTACAGAAATACGACAACTTTAACATGAAATAACTTGCGATGTACGTTTTTTTGTTAAGAAGACTAAGAGAAAAAGATGTTTTATATGACACATTCTACCAGTGTCCCAAGTTTAAAAGTGTTTCGTTAAGAAAATACTGGTGCCCCCCGTTTTGAACAAGATCCCTCCTTTGTTATCATTTGGTTTGGGTTTAGATATTCAAAGTCGACTAAACCTTTCATATCTCATCAAACAGCACCTAACGTGGGTGAAGACCTTCTTTAGTTTGAGGTGCCAGTGTTTCTCCTTTCCCTACCCACTGTCTCCAGCACCTGACATTTTTATAGAGAACCCATTTCTTGTCACCAGTCACTATTCGGTCACATTTGTGAGATGTGACAGCAAAGAAGAGCACCCATTCAGTCTCAGTGCCCGATTAGACTTGGAAAGTTTGTGAGGAACCCATTGACCCAATTTGCTGACTTTTCCAATGGCACGCAGGTGTTGATGAATGGTTGAATGACCAAATCCAAGTTTCTCTGCTAGTTCCTCAACAGTTACAATGGGATTTTGTTCCACTAGGGTTTGCAAGACGTCCTCTTCAAGCTCTACAAATCTTCCAGGACGAGGCCCATATTCTAGGCTGTTGTTTCCAGCTTGGAATTTCTGGAACCACCGTTGACACTGGCTTACACTTATTGTCCGATCCCCATATACTGCATTAATATTCCTTGCACTTTCTATTGCATTGTTGCCTTTATTGAACTCATAAAGCAAAACATGCTCCTTTGTCACTTCCATTATAGCTTTAAAAAAATAACTGTTAAAATTCAACTGCACTCTTCAAAACTTGCACTAAGAATAAGGACAAGATAAAATTACTACCTGCTTTTATAGCAAGTTGTTGGAAGTAGTTTATCTTGTCTCTCTCCGACTTTTAGTTCATGCAATTGAAAAAAACTGCATTATTTATGGGATGACCCAATATATATATAACTGAAGTAAAAGTAAATAATTATCTAACATTGGTAGAACATATTGATCTATGATGAAAAGAAAATGTTTTAAAAAAACTGATGCCTGCAAAAGGTGATTGTGTCTCACTGTTGGTTCATTAGGCAGTGATTATTCTTTCTTAAAACCTTGATAGATTTCTTTTGCTTCCAAGATCACATGGAGTTTGGCCACCTTGGCTAGGCCTTCCTGTTTTAACAATAGATCTTGTTATAAGAATATTGAAGAATAATTATGGCAGGGCTTTAACTTTCAAGCAGAAAGGAGGTATAAACCATAGAACTTCATGTCTCTTATTCCTATTCCATCCAAACATTTTGAAAAAGAGTAAATACCTTGAGAATGACACCTGTTCTCCCTATTGGAGCTGTCAATCCCATATGTTGTTGCAGGCATAAATGGGGATAGAAGGCCAACAAAAATATTAACTATAGAGAAAGAATTTCTATCACTGGAGCTTCTATGAGAATTAGTCATGAGTATTCAAATTATCAATAGAGATAATCCCATTAGCAATATTCAGTCTATAAGAGTCAGCCATAATTGGTATAATGTGTGGGATTAATTGCACAATCAAAATTTTGAGCTTAGTGCTCTGAATGTACTTTATTTTATCAGTGAAGCCACTAACAAACAGGGCTTGATTATAATAAGGGGATATCGCTATTGAATATACATACCTTCATTAGTCAATAGATTGGAGATTCTAATAGAAATGTTATTCAGGACAAACCTATGGTGGTTAAATTTATTACTAATATATCTGAGATATTCATTGGATTTGAATTTATGATAAAGTGGTATGAAGAAAATTAGCAATTTTATGACTATTGTTGATTGTAATAAATAAATTAAAGTTTCTATAAAAATTTAGGTACTCATGAGGTGATAAGAAGAGCATTGTCTCTTTAAAGGCTATCTTCAATATTTGGGAAATGTAAGTGGAATTGGCGAAGAAGGAACAAGGTAACCAAACCAGTAACTTGTGAGAAGTCTGACAATCCCATTGTTATATAAAAATTGTCACTATTAGATGTTCTATACCATGTCTTATTGATGAAAGAGATGAGGGTTTTTCTTGCCATTGATATTATACCAATATCTAAAAGAGAGAGTAGTGTAAGTTACTCAGTGGAATTGAAAGCTTTGTTCAATAAAATCAGAGAAACAGAGGAATAATGTCAAACAAGAAGAATAAAGGATTACACATTTTGGATGAGATAGAACCAGGTAATTACCTCACCTGTATTAAACCAAAGGTTAATCTTGAGTTTATCTTTAACACTAAGTATAATCCTATCTCAGTATTCTTACTAATTTGATCTAGGTCACATTTAGGGGGGCAAATGAACTTGATCGAAAGTTTGACAATGAAGCTGACCTGAACGATTGAAATGAGAAAATCTAAGTATAAGCTTAGTATAGTTTTTTGATGAGTTTGCAATACTAGTTATTGATTTTTTCACCTAATAGATTCATGCATTTACACCCCCTACACATACACGAAGACACACACACACGAAGACACACACGAAGACACACACACACACACACACGCACACACACACACACACACACACACACACACACACACACACACACACACACACACACAC
>NC_068983.1:123793356-123794215 GCF_001194135.2 Octopus bimaculoides | reverse complement strand
TGTGTGTGTGCGTATAGATGCATGTATGCATGCAAGTATGTATATATGTATGTATAATATATATATATATATTTGTTTTTATAGGAGACGGCTTGCTTTTATGTATGTCTCATTTAGGAACTTACTATTCCAAACCAACAGTAAAATGCTAATAAGAAAATATAAAATTTATAAAAAGATAAAACCTGAATGTAGTCATATATTTAATGAAACATATGTGTGTGTGTGTGTGTGTGTGTGTGTGTGTGTGTGTGTGTGTGTGTAAGTCGTCTAAGAGTCCATAAGTCAGGAAAAAAATGCACTTGTATATCTGTCGATAGACTGGGTATATTATCCAAAGTGTACAGTGTTATATTTCCATTACAGCAGTTGCCATATTTCATTCCATATAGGCTATCTCTGATGACCGCAGTGTTACATAATCGGTTTGTTACCTAACACCTTGTTGAATCTCCTGCATGAAACCAATTGGTAAGATCAGCTGTAATGGATATATAATACTGTACACTTTGAATGATATATATATATATATGTCACTGTTTATATAAATATATGTATCACTGTAATGCCAAAGGTCTCAGAGGCAATGACTGAGACCTTTGGCATTGTGTTGTGCTTGAGAAGAAGACCCATCAAGCGGATCAAAATCACAGTTGTGGCAGATACTGGTGTCATGCAAATGGCACTTGCGCTGGTGGCACGTAAAAGCACCCATTACATTCTTGGAGTGGTTGGCATTAGGAAAGGCATCCAGGTATAGAAAACCATGCCAGACTGGAGTCTGGTGCAGCTTTCCAGCTTACCAGCCCAGGTCAAACTGTCCAGCTCATGCCAGCATGGACAATGGATGTTAAGTGAT
>NC_068983.1:123789979-123793346 GCF_001194135.2 Octopus bimaculoides | reverse complement strand
TATATAATAGTGTATAAAAATTTATACACAGAGAGGAGACCACCATATGAACTCTTAACATGCTGCAAAGGGCAGTCAAAACCCAAACTACAAAAAGAAAGATTCTTCTTTAATGCTTGTAAATGAGCAGGATATCTAAATGAATAAAAGTCTCAGTTAACCCTATTACCATGAATTTCACTATTAATGATCAAATAAATCAATTAATTAGTTAATCAATTGATTAATTAATCATCCATAGTTCATCAGTAGAGTCACTGGCAAATGCATAATTATGAAGCTATAATCATCATCATCATCATCATCATCATCATCATCATCATCATCATCATAAGTTACCAGAATATTGCAAAACCTTTGACTCAACAAAATATATATGTAAGAATCAGAAACAGGTATGTTAATAATACAAATGATATATGAGCATATGCATGTATACATACATCTATGTACATACCTACATCTACATGCATATATAGATGCATATCTGGGTACAGGACGTCAAAAAAGGAACGGGAACATAAAGCACAAAAACGGACTTTGTTTACATACAGACAACAGAATGAACACATAGGAAAACAGACGAGCCACTTATGGAACTTTTCCTTCATCATCACCACCAGTACTACTGCCATCACCACCAGTACTACTGCCATCACCACCACCACCACCACCACTACATTCACCACAACCACCACTACATTCACCACAACTACCACAATCACGAACACACCTACCACCACCACCACCACAACAACAACAACATTCAGCACAACCACCACAATCACCACCACCACGACCACGAACACACCCGCCACCACTATCAACACCACCACCACCACCACCACCACCATCATGGACTCTGTTATCCAATGAGTTTTTCTGCTTTTTTAGGGCAGTAAGCAGTGAGTTGACAGAGATTTGACTGCTATTTCTACCATGTCAAGCAGCCATGTTAGTATACTCTCTCATCCAAGCATGGGCAACCTTTCTCAAGAAGTGGGCTGCGCTATTAAAAAAAAAATTCAAGGTAATTTTTCATTAGGCATTCTAATCAGAAAGTCTGCAGGCTGCAGTTTGCCTCTGACTGCCCTGGTCAATGTTAATGGTAGTGGGGTGGTGGTTGTGGGGATAATGTTGGTGTTGCTGATAACAGTGATGACAACAGCAATAGTGGTGGTGGCGGTAGCAGTGGTTGTGATGTGGTAGTGGTGGTGGTGACAGTGGTGGTGGTGGTGATGGTAGATGTGGTGGTAGTTATGATGGCTGTGGTGATGGTCATATTGATGGTGATGCATTGACAGTGGCAGCAGCTGTGATTGTGATTTTGGTAGTGATGGACGCAGTGCTGGTGGAGACAGTGGTGGTTGTGGTGATGGTAGTGGTGGTGACGGTGGTAATGGTGGGGATGGTGGTGGTGATGTGGCGACAGTGGCAGTGGTGGTTGTGGTGTTGTTGTTGTTGATGGTATGGCTGTTGTGATGATAAAAACGGGAAGTTAATGGCTGTATTGGAATGTGTAGTGTCCAACCTTCTGTTGACAAACCATAGGAGAAAGAATGTTGTGTGTGTGTGTTTGTGTGTACACACACACATGTACATACATATGTATGTATGGATATATAATGTTCCTGATACAGAGGTAGTGTTGGAGGTAACAGTGTTGTTGTTAGTGGTGGTTGTGGTGCTGGTGGTAAAGAATATGTCTTTGAATTCTCTTTGGATCAAAAAGAATTTATATCCACTCTACTTCTATCTTTTATTGGAACATTGATTATTTTTTTTCTTTTGAAAGGACCATATATAAAATACTGATATGTATTATATATAAGGTAAGAATGACACACTCTCTCTCTCACACACACACACACATACATTTGTACGTAGGCATACATATACACAGTGACAATGCATATATTCAGAAGAAAAATAAATTCTTATACAAATATCTAGTATAAAAATACTATCGTACAAACTTGTGTTTAAACATAAAATTGTGTTTATACATTTATAGTTAGCAGAAACACACACTCATCGAGGAACCAAACTTTCACACACATACATAATGTATGCCAGTGGTCATTCTGACATGTTTAATAAATGACAATCCATCTTCAACTCAGCGGTGAAAACCAGTCTTTAATAGTTATTAGTAAGGTTGATTTTTATTGTTCAATGTTGGTCATGATGCTGAAAGTGTTGTCGACCCTGGTAAATTGCATCTGGTTTGAGATGTGGGGCTGACTAAAAATTCTGTAAAAGGAATTCCCACCTGTGGTGGCAGTTGGACAACAACTCAGGTTTTCTGTTGAGGATATTGTGAGCTATTTTAGTATCTGGAACTTTTCAGATATGCAAAGTCTACAGTTGCAGTTTGTTGAAGTGTGGTGTAGCAGTGTCACTACTATTATAAGTTATGGTAAGGCAGTGATGTCCTTGGTTACTGAGCTTTCAAATAGATTGTGACAGAGCAGTGGAGTACAGACCTAAAGGAGTACAGACTGTCATGTCTACTGAAGACATAAGTGGTGAGCTCCATGTACTTCCACTGGGACTGTATTAGATTGTGTAACTGATGTTCAGTATATCATTCTTTTGAAAATGTATAATTTCTAAGGCACACCACAAGTGGACTTATTTTGACAATTTTAAGATGGTTATTGAGGTGGAGACAGTGTAAATGTATATTTCTGTTTTTGGCTTGTTTGATGGTGTAAGGTTAGCTATTATTATTTAGACAAAATAGGTAACCTTAACAGTGTGTGCACTAAAGAACTTATGGCAATTTTGTACTGATTATAAGTTGTGCCTCCTATATTCCTGAAGATGTCTAAATTATGAAAGGGTTAAACCAAATTGCTTTCGTATTCTTAAATGTTCCCTGATCATGTGGTAGTAGTGATATTACTTGCATAATATAGCTTCTCAGGAAAGCAACAGCTGCATAGTACTTCAAGAAAGAGGCTGCTCTGTTGAAAATTGTTTTGTATATGGTTAGGTTGGTAACATTATTAACCTCAGAATTAGAAGTGACAAGATTAAATCAATGAAACAACAATTATGTTGTTATTTTGTAGTCTCATGCCAGTGAAAATGAAAATGACCTGCAGATTTGTCTGGTATGATATGTTGGGTTTCTGTCACTCTACATAAAAATCATTCCCCTGGACAACATTGAGCTTTGGATTGTAATCAAAATTCAGAGTTGAATCGATACACCAAAACTGAAAGCAATCTGAGCAAAATTAAAGGGGGCTGATTTTGCAAATGAAAAAGACTAGATCCCACCGATTCTCACCATTATCCTTAATATTGTATCCACACACACACACACACAAATATATATATATATATATATATATATATA
>NC_068983.1:123784436-123788875 GCF_001194135.2 Octopus bimaculoides | reverse complement strand
TATATATATATATGTAAGCATGTATGTATGTATGTTTGCATGTATTTATCAACATTACTGTATTAATGTATATATTTAAGGCAGGAATGATAAACATTTGTGGAGGTATATTTTTTCCTGTTATCTTTCATAATATTTTCATTAGATTATTTTCAACAATAAATGACCAAGCTTATTTCTTCAAGGAATGAGAGAAAATATCGTTTTTATACCCTGTGCAAAGCTAACGTGACAACATTCCAACAATATCTACTAAACTAATAAAACATAATTCCTGGGTGTATATTTACTTCGTCATAACTTCTGGACGGGATCAACATTACATCCGGTATGATCCGATGTTGGAAAATTGCAGGTGATTGCTCTGCTTAGTTATTCAGTTCACATGACATGACAAGGACAAATTAAAAGTGAACACAGAAGTGCATGAGCTGAGACTGTTCTCCATCTTGTCTTGAAACAGAAAACATAATTATAGAAATCTTTTATGTGATATTTTATCAACATTTTCTGTGAAATTTTCCTGCTGTAGAAAGAAAATATCTTACAACTGCAAAACTAGGCTTCTGTTTTTATGATTGGATTTCCCAAGTACTGCAATGATTGTTGTTCCACTTGCTATTGCTGTTACTATGGTTGTTGGTGTTTTGATTAATGATATTGCTGAAGATGTTTATATTTCTTTTCTTTTTTCCATATGACTGCAAGGAATATGGCAAATAGTAATTTACTGAAGCTCTGAAATTATTAGGTTCAATATAAAATTAATACTGACATCATCAGACATCACAATCAATATTATCTTTCCTGAGTTTGGTTTTAATGCTCACTCTTTTAATTATGTTAACACTAACTTCGCTATTACTTTTCACTTGGATGGTGTCCATGGCTAATTTCTGTCTGTAATTTTATTTTCTAAATTATACTAATCATCACACCAACTTGTGTACAATATTGTACATCTACTTTGTGACTCTCTCATTTCTACTTCAGCAAAGACAGAGGTATATACATAGCTGATGAGGTCTTATAAAATTGAAACACCTGTACATACTGGACTAATTTAACTAATATTACTCGTTGACTAGTAATATTTTTTCTTCACTGTTTAATCATTAGTAATTAATTAATAATTAACTAATTACTAATTAAATAGTCACTACATTACATATGGCAAATTTCACTGTAGTTTTGCATGTGAATGGAATTTTGAATAATTTCTCTCAGTCACTTATTTCAAATAACTGCTATGCATGTATTTTAAATGTAAGGAAAGAATTATTTGAACCAATGGACATATATGTAGATGTTTTTGATCTAGTTTGGATTCTTTGCTATCAAATTTGAATTCTTTGCAATCAAATTTGATAAAGAACAAATGTAATTTTAGTCAATCAATGAGTTTGTTTCTAACAAGCATTCAGTTATGGAGCTTTTCTATGTGGAATGTTCAAATTAAGTGACAAGTGTCTTCAGTATTCAACTGGAAGCAATCTGAAATGATATTTTGCTTTGGTTTAGAAATTCTGGTTTGTCAATCAGGGATATATAATTTGAAGCATTTGACTTGAGGGAATGTCTGATTTTTTTAAAGAAAAATTATAATTTGTTTCATTCCATTCATATTTGATGAATTGAACTATGGATATGAAAGGTATTTTATGAGCTACAGAAATAGGTATATACTGAGAAATGGTTCATGTGAGAAGGAGGGAAAAATGCTTTTCTTCAAAGGCGATGTTTGAATCTAAATGACATAACCATCTTCCCTTCCCATGACATATCAACTTCACTTCCCCATTATTTCCCTTGATCCTAATTTGCAATTCATTAACAGCTACAAGGGGTGCTGAAATGTTCCTGGCTTTGGGTAGAGGGATCAGTTAATTATGTATGCAATATATTCTCCTCTCAGATTCGCACACTTATTGCAGTGGTCCTTCAGGTTTTCTAAGCCTTGTAAAAGAACTTGGAAGGTTGGGCATTCAACCAGGCCTTTCACAATACCCTTCAAGCCAGGAACTTTTAAGCACCCTTGTAAGCTGATGACAGATGAACTCCTGCAGTTTCAAGAGCAGCAGCATTTGGCTGCAGTGGAAGAGATTGGTTCCCCAGAGGAGGACAGTGTATTGAAGAATGCTATCTCTACAAGTGACATAAAGACAGTGTTGTTAAAGTGGCAGTATGTTTCCGAATTCGTAAGAAACCATCATCCTGAAGAAGTAGCTACAGGTCGTGCAACTGCTTTATTTAATGACACTGCTCTGGTGCATTTTCTCTTGATATGTTTCTAATGAAATGACCTGCAAGTGAAGAAACTGTGTCTAAAACGCCTAATGAAGTGGGAGAGGAAACGTCAGAAATTGCTCTTCATGAAGTCTTAATGGAAGGAGATTCTCCTTCCAGACGGTAATCTTCCTCCCTGCTCTATTGTCTTCCCTGTGCACAAATTGTCCCATTTTAAAATAATTCATTTAATAAAACCAGTTTACATATTTCTCTTACATTCTCTTTTTTATTATTGCTATTTTACTTGTAACTACACCTTTTTTGGTTTAAAACCCATAAAAATTATTTTCAGGTGGTTTTTGGGAGCTGAAACAGATTAATTATACTTTAGTTAATTTCAATGGGGAAAATTGATTTGTAAAATGAGTAAATCATAAAATGAGCTCAGTCATGGAACAAATTAAACTTGTATTGTGAGGTATCACTCTATTTATATACAAATAAGCTGCTTCACTATATGGAATAAAAAATATATAGACTCTGTGGGTACTTTAAAATATAGACTGACTAGGTGTGTTATTTAGAAGAGAGACAGAAATGTTGGATATTTTAGATGAGACACAGTTGATGTAGGTATAGATGTGTTATTTGGATATATTATTTAGTAGACAGAACACATTTACAGGTACATAGATTTTCTGGAACCTATTATTCAAAAGCCTTTACAGAGTACTGATTTTTCTCAACTGGGGATGGTCACCTTGGTTAACACATTCTAAATTAAGCAAATATTGGTTTCAAATTTTGACACAAGGCCAGCAAGTTTGGGGGAGGGGTAAGTCACTTACATTGGCACCAGTGCTCAACTGGTACTTATTTTATCAACCTTGAAAGAATGAAAGGCAAAGTTGACCGTGGCGGAATTTGAACTCAGAACTTAAGGGCAGATGACTTGCTACTAAGCATTTTGGCCAATGTGCTAATGATTCTACCAGCTTGCCACTTTAAATTGAATAAATATTTAAATAATTAAATAAAATATAGGTACCTGTACATTACTATGAATGGTACAAGTTTATTAAGACTGTACTGTACAAGGTACAGGTCTGTGTAAACTACCAGTAATCTAGTCTGTTAGCCATAGAAATTTGAAGCTCTTGCAGATAATGGGAGGTCTTGGACTGTTAGTGTCTGGAAATTTGGCGTTGCATTTGTGAAATAAATAATACATGACTGTGTGGTACAACTTAATATTGTTTGATGTTTTTAAATGATTTTAAATTTTACTAAAATGTTAATATATTTTGTATAATACTTAATGACAACCTATATATATAATCCACTGTAGGATGAATCATGTTAGCACTAATCTCTGTTTCATTGATTCATTAATTTCATTATAGTATCTGTTCAACTAATCTGTACATTCTTGTTTCATCTCTATCATTTATATGTGGTATAGCCCTCAAGGAAATCCCAGTCAATACTGAAGTCATAGTTGAGTGTTCTGTTTACAGACTATTATTCTTGTACCTAAATATTTAAAGGAGTTTCAGTTATATATATACATAATGTATGTATGTATGTGTGCACAAGCGTGTACGAATGTTAAATGAAGGTTATTATCCTGAAAGAAGTTTAAGAACAACAATGGAACATGATTGGGACTTCAATACTGAGAGAAGAGACAAATTTATTACAAAATTCATATTGACTGGGTCAAGAGCACAAAACATCCAGACAGTTAGGTGGTACAAGAAATTGACAAAACATCCAGATAGACGATACAAAGAAAACAAGGACAGGTCATTCGGAGTTTTCTTTCCTCAGTCGAGATCCAGATTATCCTTGCAATTTCGGCTGGTTATTCTCGATATTGCTCCAATCTGGCCAACCCCGAGGAAAAACTAAGCTAAGAGCATTAGATTCCTTGGAAGAAAGCAGCGGATGTGTACAAAAACAAGGACGGACAAAACGAACAATGTTACACAAATACAATAAAAATAATAACAGGACATAACAACAAATGTCTTTCGACTAAGGACGAATTAAATTAAGCTGGCGTGTGTGGAAATAAAGCCTTACGGAAGGGATATAAGATTTCACAGGCACAGGGAGGAATAACGACGTTGCACGCACAACGGCCGGCCAAGAAAGAAAGATCAGGCTTGGCCGAACACCGAGCACTTGGAAGAGAAGAGAGAGAGAGG
>NC_068983.1:123783579-123784242 GCF_001194135.2 Octopus bimaculoides | reverse complement strand
AGAGATATATTCTTTTATTCTTTCAGTTATTTGACTGCAGCTATGCTGGAGCACCGTCTTAAAAAGTTTTAGTCGAAGAAATCGGCTCCAGGACTTATTCTTCTTAAACCTAGTACTTATTTTATCGGTTTCTTTCACTGAACCGCTAAGTTACGGGGACATCGTACACACACACACACACATATATTATATTATATTGTGTCTGAGGAGAGTCATTCTCTTTTAGTGCCTTATCAATTTAACACATTCACCGGTCCAATAAATTAAGGCACTAAAAGAGAATGACTCTCCCCAGACACAATAAAATATGCTTCAACACACAAATTCATATAAAGAATCTTGCAAACCAAATACAAAAACGAAATATATATCAGTGAGATATACCAACTTAGTACATAATTACAAATATATATATATATACATAGAACATGCGAATACTTACATATACGCACGTATATATACATATATATATATGCATGTGTATACCAGACCAATTCATTTGTCCGTCTTACACCATGTGCTATATGGTCAGAAATATCACTGCAGTGAATATAATGACGAAATAAATATATATTTATATATAAAGCGAGCGTGTTTGTACATCCATATCTGCAAAGAGGATACACACACACACACACACACACACACACACACACACACACA
>NC_068983.1:123780515-123781688 GCF_001194135.2 Octopus bimaculoides | reverse complement strand
ATATATATATATATATATATATATAGAGAGAGAGAGAGAGAGATAACGAAAGAAAGAAAGAACCTGATAATTGCCGTATTAGCCGTATGATTGACTGGCAAGCCAACAGCAGTTTATTTGATCTTGAAACAGGTAATGAAGATAAAAGAAAACAGTTAGAAGAGGTGGAGAAAGATAAGGAAAGAAGAAAAAGAAACTGGGTAGAAAATAACAAGACGAATCTATTAAATATAGTTTCAATCAAGGAAATTAATATACGAAAGAAAATGGTTTAATATCTCAAAAACATAATTGTCCTGCTATTTTTACGCCAACAGAAAACTGGATTTATGAATATTCGTATTGGCTTCTAAATGCAATAAGCTAATACACATAACACAATACATACATTCAAATACAAATATGTTATATTTGTATGTTTGCCAATCCAAAAATGTTATGTTTTTGTATATATATTAAATCTAAACAAACGTATAAAAAAAACTGAAACGCGCCGAAGTTGCTGTATTATTCATAGCGATTTCAATTAGCTTGAATCAGTTTGAGCAGAATATTGATGACATTGATCTCGCCGTTTCTTGGAAGGTCTGTGAATGCAATAGGTACAACTTCTTTCTTCGGACCCCGCATGCCAAAAACCATGTTGATTTTAAATATACTGGTACGTTATTTAAACAATGATAGCTTAAACATAAAATAATTCGACATGATTTATTTATCAAATAAAACTTTGAGGATATCTAAACTCATAACCTGATACAATCCCTCAAAGAATCTTTTATCCTTTACTTGTTTCAATCATTGGATTGCAACCATGCTGGGGCCACCATCTTGAATGTTTAGCCGAAGAAATCGACGATGTACTTCTTTTTTTAAAGTCTAGTACTTATTCTATTGGTTCCTTTTTCCGATCTGCAAAGCCACGGGGACGTAAATAAATCAACACTAGTTATCAAATACACACGCGCGCGCGCATATATACAATGGACATCCACGCAGTTTCTGTCAGGTATATTCATTTACAAATCTTTGGTCGGCCTGGGGCTATAATAGAAGACCATTGTCTTAGATGTCACGCAATAACGCTAAACTTCAAAGCACGTTATTTCAAAGCTATGTCGAAATAATAATAATAATGCAAAATAATAACAGTAATGCCAATTTTTTTTTACA
>NC_068983.1:123774483-123780344 GCF_001194135.2 Octopus bimaculoides | reverse complement strand
TATATATTATAAATCCCGTTCTGTCTATGTGTATAAAATATTATAATGGCAGTATTTCTCAACTGATTTTCTCCAAACCGGGAACATACATTACTTATGTTTCAGGAATGGTTTTAGACTCTTAAAAAATTTCACATAATGAGTAACGGGTCCATTGGGGGCAGAAAATACATCTATTGGTCATAAAAATATTGCTTTCTATATTAGATTCACGCCTTTGAAAGTTTTTAAAACTATTTACTTTCAGTTTTCTTGCCTCAGTGACACCTATATCTCTCTATCCATCTCTCTCTATCTATCTCTATCTCTTTATCTCTCTCTCTCTATCTCTTTATCTCTCTCTCTCTCTATATATATATCCATCTCTATATCTATTTGTCTCTCTACATCTATCTGTTTATATTTTATCTATGTATCTATATCTTATTTGTCTAACTAGCTCTCTCTCTCTCTCTCTCTCTCTCTCTCTCTCTCTCTCTCTCTCTCTCTCTCTCTCTCTCTCTCTCTCTCTCACTCTCTCTCTCTCCCTCACTATATCTCACTCTCTATTGTTTTCACTTTCATTTTTCAGACGCTATTCCACTGTAAGTATTCAATCGCTATTTACAAACAACAACGACAAATTACTGACAGAAAGAAGTTCACAATTACTCATGAAAATAAAAGTAACTTCAAAACTTTCACTGACAAAAGTAACTTCAAAACTTTCACTGACAAAAGTAACTTCAAAACTTTCACTTCAATCCGTACACTTCGTTAAATTTGCCAACAAATTTCTTATTTACTTTTGCAATGGTTTTGTGCTTTTCTGTTGTTAACGGCTTTTTTCTAGTTCCTTCCATACTGGTTCTTTGGTTCTCTGAGAAATTTCGCTTCAACCCATACAATTCTTTATTTTCTGTAAAAAATTTCTTATTTATTTTCTGCCCATCACATTAAGAAATATAATTTCCGTTACCCAGTTATTTTCATTGTTTACTATCTTCTGCACCCCTGTATACGTATATAACCATGCCTAGAAGGAAAGTGTCAAATTTGTCAAGGTCAGCCAAAAGAATGTTTCTGTCCAGCGAGAGAGAGACAGATGCAGAAAGGGAAGTAGACCAAGAAATTAACAGACCGTGCACTACAAAAGCCAGAGCATCTCAAAGTGATGAACAGAGGTTTGCACGACTGACAAGGAATAGGATTTCCACTGCAGAATGAAGAGCAGTTGCAACAGCTCAGAGAAGTAACTTCTATGAAGCAGCTTTCAATTATGATCCAGCAGTTCATTGTGCAGATGACACTAGAGTTTCCATTGGTGCAATGACAACTGAGTGCATACATTGTAAGGCCAGAAAGTGACCAGAGAGACACCTGCACTGTGCTGCAGTGATGGAAAGGTTAAACTCCCTGCAATCCCCAACCTCCAGAGTCATTGAAGAAACTGTTGTCATCAACTAACCAAGGTTCCAAGCACTTCCAAAACAAAATTAGGCAATACAACGCTGCACTACAGATGACATTACTTGGAGCCACAAGAGATTTAACTAAGCCAGGATTCATGCAAACTTTCAAGATCGAAGGTGAGGTGTATCATCGGATTGGCTCTCTACTACCTCTGTCAAATGAATCACCAAAATCGGCTTTCCATTGTTTATAATCTGTACTTGTTTTTTGGTTACGAAATAAGCTACACAAAACGTGTTTTTTAAGGATTTTTTTTGAAGACTTTCTTTTAACATTTCAGCTAATGTCTATGTTCCATGCTGGCATGTGTTGGAGAGTTATTAATGTAGAAAGTTGGTATCTCAGCTACTAGCAGTTGAGTGAGACCTGCGTAATGTAGACGGCGTTTTTAAAATTTCATTATTCTCTTTAACCCGAGCTACGCCGACTGAACACTATTCAATTTTTTTTCTCCGTGTTTTTCTCCTTGTCTCCGTATTCTTTCTGTTGAAGAGCGTAGCTCGAAACGTCAAAGACTTTCCGTATTCCCGAGCGTCATACTAATATATACTTTTGTTATTTACACCACCTGTCCTCGTCTGTTGTTATTTTTTGTATATTCTCCCATATATATATATATATATATATATACACACACGAAGAAAATTTCATATTCAAAATTGGAATTAGTGGTTATGGTTCAGGCGAAAGATTTCACAAACAAATATTTTCTTATTAACTTTCAAATTACACAAGATCGTATAAGAAAACATGAAAGCGCCATGTGAATTAGCGTGAACAATATTTCATCTTGAACTAAAATATTAGGTTGGCAAGAAAGTAATTTCGTTTTTCGCAAATAGAGTTACGAGTTGTTTTTACTTTTTAATGATTTTTCTCAATGTTATAATTTTTCCTTTTGACATTTTATAACCGTTACTCTTAGAAGCGAATTGCGCATAATTTTGTTTACAGCTGTTCATTCAGTGTCAATTTTAACATGGAGTGCAAAAACGAACATTTTCGCCATATTTTGCTTTTTTTATTTCCGTAAAGGCAAGAAAGCTGCTGAGGATCACAAAATGGTATAATGGTATGTGAAGTTTATGATGTTGATTGCTTAACAGAACGCACATGTCAGAAATGGCGTAAAAAATTCCGTTCTGGAGATTTTTCACTCAAAGATGACTAACGTTCTGGTCGACCTGCTGAAGTTGAATATAACCGAATCAAAGCCGTAATTGAATCTGATTGTCATATAACTATGCGAGAGATTCCAGAGAGGTTAAATGTATCACACACAACAATTGAAAATCACTTAAAATGTCTTGGACTCATTAAAAAACTCGATGTTTGGGTTCCACATAAATTGAAAGGGATTCACTTAATACAACGAATCAATATTTGCGATATGCATCTCAGACGCAATGAAATCGACCTTTTTTTTGGGAAACGAATCATCACGGGGTGGGGGTGGAAAATGGATTGCCTACAATAACATCGATCGAAAGCCATCATGGTTCAAGCGTTATGAACCAGCACAAACCATATCGAAAGCTGAATTGCATCAAAAAAAGGTCATGCTGTCAATTTAGTGGGATTACAAAGGTGTTGTGTATTTTGAGCTGCTTCCAAGGAACCAAAAGATCAATTCAGATGTTTACTGTCAACAACTAATGAAACTGGAGGAAGCAATCAAAAAAAAAAAACGACCAGAATTGGCAAATCGTAAAGGAATCGTGTTCCACCATGACAACGCTAGACCACACACATCTTTGCTAACTCGTGAAAAATTATTGGAGCTTGGTTGTGAAGTGATGTCACGTCCAACATATAGTCCTAACCTTGCACCATTACATTACAATCTATTTCGAAGTTTGCAAAATTCTTTGAATGGTAAAACTTTCAATAATGATGATGACCTGAAATCGCACTTGCTTCAGTTTTTGGCTGATTATCAAGGTTATTAATCTCTTAATCAGTTGTCATTCATTTTTTCTTCTTTTTTTGAAAAAAAACACTGAATCCGAATATATTTTAATCTACAAAGTCTTCAATTGACTGGCCTTTACAAAAGCGGAAAAGATACGAACCACTCATTTGCAAGTGGAGCTGCAGACAAAGCCATCAGCCGATCTATTGACTGATTCCGTTGGGACACAAAACGGGCTTTGATCAACCTTGGCTAGGCTGCCCTGAATGAGGGCGTCAGATGTTACTCCAAGTCGCATCACTGAATAAGCGCCCTAGTTGTTCGAGGAAATGAATCTTGAACATTTTATATTAGGTTGGCATCGCTCCACTCACTGCTATCTATAATAAAAAGAAATGACAATAGAAAAATGAATGTTATGTTATGAACTTCAATAGCTTACAGATGTTTCTATCTATCTATCTATCTATCTATCTATCTATCTATCTATCTATCTATCTATCTATCTCTGTCTGTCTGTCTGTCTGTCTGTCTGTCTGTCTGTCTGTCTGTCTGTCTATCTATCTATCTATCTATAATAAAAAGAAATGACAAAAGAAAAATGAATGTTATGTTATGAACTTCAATAGCTTACAGATGTTTCTGCTATAAGATGCAGTGGACTCATAGTTGAGCGCCTGAATAGCATCCTATAGCTTCATCGGAGCCTCGAATATGAAGTGCAATTTATTTGGGAAAAAGAATTAAATTTGTGCATATATATATCTATATAAGGAAAGGAATTACCAGTGAAAAGTCATCACTGATAATGCCTTCCCTGTATATTGCACAGATGTAATTCTTTTTTCCCAAATAAATTGCACTTCATATTCGAGGCTCCGATGAAACTACAGGATGCTATTCAGGCACTCAACTATGAGTCCACTGCATCTTATAGCAGAAACATCTGTAAGCTATTGAAGTTCATAACATGACCATCGTTTTTCCTTTGTCATCTCTTTTTATTACCGCTCTATACTCGTCTAACACATACTGAAACATACTTATATTGAGTTCTACACCAGATTATTCGTCTCGCAATACCTAAGCGAAATATCTATAATACTTATATTTTATTTATTCAAGAGGCCAATACACCTTAATGATGTTGGATAAACACAAAGAATTATATTAAGCGACCGAAACTCTCTAATCAAAGCAATCGAAATGTTAATTCTCGACGATCCTGGTAAGTTTAATCACCACCAATGACAAATCAGTTTATAAAAATGCAGTGTGGATTAGAGATGTGTTTTTGGTGAAAATAATTTGTTTGGAGGAAGTAAAATATGCTCTGGTCAATAACCTCATATCATTATATATGAAAATTCTCTTGCAAACAAATTCTCATTCTATCTTCTTCATTCATTCCAAACTTTTGTTTCAAGCGGTGAATTGACAGTTGTTAAAGCGCCAGATGAAATGTCTCGTGATATACGTTCCAACTCGCTGCGTTCTGAGTTCAAATCCCGCCGAAGTCAACTTAATCTTACATCCTTTCGGGATCGATAATGACGTATCAGTCCAGATTGGCAGAGTTGCAAGAACTTTGGATCGGATGTTTTGCGGCATTTGTACGGGCTCCTTGCATTCTGAGTTCAAATCCCACTATGGTTTACATGAATAGTAGACATAATCTGTCAACCTGACACCTTGGATATCTTTACTGGAGTCCATTCTGTTGCAAGCATACGGACTTGGTCTTCAGTTTGAGCATGCCTTCATCACTTCCAATAATCCTAGATGCCCTGTAAAGGGTCATGGGCGCAGTCCATCTCGCCTTACTGAATTATATTTAAAAAAAAGGAGTTTTCATACTTCAGTATTTTGCTCGTTTGTAATTTTAACTTCATCGTAGGCTTAGCTTTGAGATAAGGAAACTCGCTTTGCAGCCACGTGGTTTCCGGTTCAGTTCCATTGCGCAGTACCTTGGGCAAGTAAGTGACTTCTACTATAAACTCGGGCTAACTAATGCCTCATGAGTGAATCTGCCAGACGGAAACTGTGTGGAAGCCTGTCGCATGTATATATATATATATATATATATATATATATATAGTGTGTGTGTGTATGTGTGTGTGTGAGAGAGAGAGGGGGAGAGGGGGAGGGAGAGAGAGAGAGAGAAAGAGAGTATAGGAAAGGGTTTAGGTCATTGCACATACGCCTTGTCTCTGATGACGCAGTATTCGAATAATAACGTAGTATTCGGTTTTCTAAGATGACAGTTTTATATGCCATGTTGGACCGCTGAACTCTACAGCTTTTTTCTCTTTCCGTTTTTTTCATTCTCTCTCCTTTTTTTACCCCTCTTATTCCTTTCTGTCGAAGAGCGTTGGTTCGAAACGTAAAATACTTTTCCATTTTTCCCGAGCGTTAAACTAATACACCTGCTTGTTTTTATTACACCTGTCTTCGTCTTTCGTTTTTCTGTACATCTGAATTATATATATATATATAT
>NC_068983.1:123772490-123773710 GCF_001194135.2 Octopus bimaculoides | reverse complement strand
TATATATATATAATTGTGTTCTGGACGATACGTATATTGAGTTCTCTACCAGGTTATTTGTCTCTAAGCAAAATATTAAAATAAGTATATATTAGTGTGTGTGTGTGTGTATGTGTGTATAAGTATATATTTATTTATTTATATATATATGTAAATATATATTTATAGAACAAGTAGAAGATATATTCTTCAACGCGTAAATTCTTCTGCTCTAATAGGATTTTATCCTATATATGCTGTTCTATCAGTATTTACGCGTTGAAAAATATATCCTTCTACTTGTTCTACAATACATTTCAACACTTCAAAAACAAACTTATGTTTGTTTACACATGACGTAATTTATATATATATTTATATGTGTGTATATAATATATATATATAATATACATATATACACACAAATATACATGCTCATGAGCGTGCGCACACACATACGCCCCCACAGGACAATAAGATGTTTCCATAAGCGTAAGAAGTATTTAAAAGAAAGTCGAAAATGCACTTTAAGAAATTTTTTTTACAATTATTTAACCGATTTCTCAATTCTTAAGATTTTCAGAAATAGGGAAATACAGGGATTTCTGTGACTATACCCTATTCTGAATTTTTAATGGATGTTCTTTATATTTGATTGACAATGTTAGCTGTCAAAATAAGTTGGATTGCTTGTTTGCTTTTCGTTTCTTTCTTTGGTCTGGTGATGTTAGAGTAATCTTATATCAGGGTTGAGCAACCTTAATTGGTCTGTATCCGCGTTACGTTGGCAAATGTATTTAGGGAATTTAATTGGTTGATATTTTTGCTGACGTTAAAATTGTCAGTAAGCTGTTTGTCGAAAACAAGTTGTTGATCAATCATTTGATGATGTTTGTACTTAATTTGGAAGTTCTGTTTATTATTTATCTCTCTATTAGCTGTGGAGGCGCAATGGCCCATTGGTTAAGGCAGCGGACTCGCGGTCATAGGATAGCGGTTTCGATTCCCAGACCGAGCGTTGTGAGTGTTTATTGAGCGAAAACACCTAAATTCCACGAGGCTCCGGCAGGGGATGGTGGCGAACCCTGCTGTACTCTTCCACCACAACTTTCTCTCACCCTTACTTCCTGTTTTCTGTTGTGCCTGTAATTCAAAGGGTCAGCCTTGTCACACTGTGTCACGCTGAATATCCCCGAGAACTACGTTAAGGGTACACGTGTCTGTGGAGTGCTCAGCCACTT
>NC_068983.1:123763374-123764998 GCF_001194135.2 Octopus bimaculoides | reverse complement strand
ATATATATATATATATATATATAAAGTAAACAAATTAACAAAAACCTAACAAACAGAAAATTAGGCAAAAACATAATACACGGAAAATTCAGCTGATTTTTCATCAGTCAATGTCCAAGACATCCTAGTGGATTCACGCTTTTAATATTGATACCACTCAGTCCTCTTGCTCTGGTGCTGTCAAGACTGAGTGGTATCAATATTAAAAGCGCGAAACCACTAGGTTGTTTTGGACATTGACTGATGAGAAATCACCTGCGAATTATCCGTGTATTCTGTTTGTTATGTTTTCGTCAAATTTTTCCCTCAGTTGTCTTCTTTCTATTCAACCCTTGAAATATCTATGCCCACTAACAATTCTTATACTATCTCTTTCCTTTCCTCCCTTTTACCTTTTTTTCTGTCTCTCTCTCTCTCTCTCTCTTCCTCTCTCTCTTATTCTCCTCCGTTCTTCAGTTCCTGTGCCCTCAACAACCCTTTCTGTCTCCTCCCACTATTACGTAACCAGTGTTCACCTGTTCGTTTTCGCTACGTGTCGATCAGAACGGCCACGTGTGTCTGGGCTGGTCCTTAGGACTTTTTCTATTTCTCCTTTGTGTTACCTCGCTACATCCGTTTGATAGCCGAAAGGCTTTGCTCTCTAGTATATGTTGTATATGTATAATTATTCTTTTTCTGTTGTATTTGTATTATTTAAATTTTGTTGTTGTATACGCACAGTTATATTTTTTCAGCTTGTCTTGTTTGTTTTTGTCCTTGTATACATTCGTTAGCTATTTCCAGAAACTTCCTGCTCTGGCGCTGCTCCATCACACGAGGCTCAAGTAACGCAGGATTGAATACCTGAAAATTTACATAATCACATAACCCCAAACATTTCGCCTCTTAATTCCCCAGATCTCAATCCATTGGATTAATACATGTGGAACGTTGTTGAGAGAGAGGTCAATGAACATGCCCATAACCCCGAAGATTCTTTGAAAACTGCCATATTCAGAGTAATGTGCAAAATGAACCAGGACCACTTGATTCGAGCATGTAGATGATTTAGATCTCGTATAGAAGCAGTTATTGAATCTGAAGGTGTTAACATATTACGTATTTTTTCCGTTTCTATTTTAAACAAAGAAAGAAAATCCAGTGTGTATTTTTCTTTAACAAGCTATTACGAAGTATTATCCTTGATATTCTACGTTTTCTATATTTATTTTTAATTTTTAGAATAAACTTCCGCAAATGGCCAACAAGAAACTCGGTGTAACGATTAGTAAAGTTTCAGATTCTCATAAATAATTTCATTGTATTTTAATATCGAGCTCAGTTTTGAACTTACCTTTCTTTATATACTCCTATAGGAAAGTGGTTATACACCATTAGGTGTACACCCGCTTTCCTATATTAAATTCAAAAGAAACAACGTAACGCTGACTCTGAACTATCAACACAACAATATTTATATATGGAGGAAATAGGCATGGTTGCTGAGACGTTGGAATGTCGGAGAGACAGTTTGACATGACCATGCTCATGGCCGGCCGGCCGAGAAAGAGAATGAAAAGAGCGGGAATGTTTTAGATGTTGAATTCCACGCATGCGCATGGGACTCTTCTTGTGTTCCTTCCGG
>NC_068983.1:123762485-123763157 GCF_001194135.2 Octopus bimaculoides | reverse complement strand
AGATGTAGCACAAACACACACAAAGAAAAATCAAAGAAATGACTGTACACTTGTGAGATACATGCATGCAATGTTTCTGAAAGGAAAGAAAACATATGAGTGCACAAGTGTGTGTGTGAGAGAGAAAAACACAGAACATAGTAAAAGTGTCTGTAGAGAAAAAATCCAGTTCGTATAAGAGTTACACAAGATTTAGAATGTTCATACGCAGGAAGTTGTGGTCAAGGGGCAGAGCTGTAGTTGAGCGTCGGATGCTAGTTGGGACCTGTGTTACCTGGTACGGAATATTCTATAAAAGTTACACAAGAAGATTTAGAATGTTAATACGCAGGAAGTTGCGGTCAAGAAGCAGAGCTGTAGTTGAGCGTCGGATGCTGGTTGGGACCTGTTACCTGGTACTGAACATTCTAGCTGGTCTGTTGATCGTGAGTGGAAAACATCCACTCTAACAGAGTCGAGATAAAACCGCGCTTGTTGATGTTGGTTGCTTGTGTATGTGTAGAAATCATGTTGACGATGCTGGTAGTACGTTGAGTCGTATTGCTGATGGCGACGTCGGGGGGCGATGCTTGTAGTTCGTCGTGGTTGTTGATGTCGTCGCTGTAAACTGGCTGTGTTCTGTATGTGTGGTGGTAATGATGTTGACAGTGGTGTGTGGTGTTTGAAAAGGTA
>NC_068983.1:123758487-123762058 GCF_001194135.2 Octopus bimaculoides | reverse complement strand
TTGACAAAATGAAAAACTTTATCGTAGAAAAAATTTTCTTAGCTTTTCACTTGTGTTTGATGAGAATGTAGAGGCAATCCTGATGTTGAACGTCGCGAAACATACGAATTCAATGGCTGTTGAAACGAGGTCTGTAGATCTTTTAGCTCGAGGTACCAATTGTAGTATTATTGGTCGCAGTTCAGATTTTCGGCTGCAGTCGTTCATCACGTCGGGTAGCTGTTCGAAATGCCGTATTTACTTATGTAAGCGGTGGCTAGTGTCGTATTATTGGTCGGTAGACCAGAATCATCGGCTGCGGTTGTTCTTACTCGGGGTCACCAATTATCGGAAAGTGCCCGGGCTGCGTTGTTCTTACTCGGGGTCACCAATTATAGGAAAGTGGTTATGTGAACTGTTCACGTTGGCTGCGTGTTTGAATCAACGTCGGAGGGTCACCAATTATAGGTTTGTGCCGGGCTGCGTTGTTCTTACTCGGGGTCACCAATTATAGGAAAGTAGTTATACACCATTAGGTGTACACCCGCCTTCCTATATTAAATTCAAAAGAAACAACGTAACGCTGACTTTGAACTATCAACACAACAATATTTATTTATTGAGGAAATAGGCATGGTTGCTGAGACGTTGGAATGTCGGAGAGACAGTTTGACATGACCATGTTCATGGCCGGCCGGCCGAGAAAGAGAATGAAAAGAGCGGGAACGTTTTAGATGTTGAATTCCACGCATGCGCATGGGACTCTTCCTGTGTTCCTTCCGGAACTATTCCCTGCGCATGCGTGGATGAAAACGCAGTAATGGCGACTGTATTTTGGCGCCAAATGACGTCACTACACTCCCACCGTTCAACTCTTCTTTCTCCTCTCTTCCTTCCCTCCCTGTCTCCATTCCCTCTGTTCCATCCCGTATGTCCCCACATCCTTTCTTTCCTCCCTATTTCTCCTCTCTCATGCATTTAGCGCGCGCGTAGTCAGTATGTTGCAAATTTCTGGAGACAAGATCTATCTACGTATATATCTGTACGTACACATAGACATACAAACAATACACACACAGTACATATACACTCCCACATACAATACACATGCAACATAAACATACACATACATTCTGAAGAACACCAAAAACGTAGAGAAAGAGAGGAGAAGAGAGGGGTGGGAGATACAATACATACAACAGATATAAGAAACAGTGAATAAGAGTGTGAGAGAAAGTGGTGTGTATGTACAAGTGTGTGTATGTATGTACATGATGTTTGTACGCTTGAGTGCATGTTCAAATTGCATACATGTATGTGTTTGTTAATGCATATAATAATAATAATAATAATAATAATAATAATAATAATAATAATAATAATAATAATAATAATAATAAAAATATTTTTAGAAAAGGATTCACGTAACTCTTCACGAAGGTAAATAGTGAAGACGAAGAGTGCGATTCGATTGCATAGATGTTTTATTCTTTGAACAATATTTCGACAGAACGTCTGTCTTTCTCAAGTTCAAAACAAAAGGTGATTGAAAATTCAAAATTTCGAAATTGAGAAATCGACAATGTCATTCCATCAACGTATGGACGCTGGTTACTCTCGTTCATAGTTTACGTTTGGTTTCTGAAATTTTGAATTTTCAATCACCTTTGTTTTGAACTTGAGAAAGACAGACGTTCTGTCGAAATATTGTTCTAATAATAATAATAATAATAATAATAATAATAATAATAATAATAATAATAATAATAATAATGAGGCAGTGGCTCTCATGGCTTTCATCTTAACTAATTGGAAGTGTTATCATGTACATGTTTTGTTTTGGTATAAAAGATGGGCTACAGCAAATATTCTGCTTAATACCACAGATTTGCTTGTCAGTTGTTTGACTTTAACCAGTTGAGCATGTCCCTTGGTGGCTGACGATATGTGCATCTCTGATGACGAACCGAAGTAGTGGGGAAGCATCATAGCCATGTGTTGAGAGGAATTCTTTGGGGTTTGGATAATTCACCTCTGGAAACATGGATGTTTCGTTCAACATCCTTAAACAACTCTTATCCAGGGACCTTTTGAGCGGGATGGGCTATTCGACCTGAAGATTATTCTAACTGGACCCCACCTGCAAGGTCATGCGCTGTTAATCTTGATATGGTTGTGATGCATGTGCCTGATGTACCCTTATTAGACGGGTAGTCATAATGTGTATACTGGGCTTTGTATATTTTACCCCAGTGTCACTTTGATGGCATGCACTAATGATTTTAAATTTTGTCACAATTGGAGGAGGAGATGTGTCGATTACATCGAACCCAGTGTTCAACTGGTACTTAATTTATCGACCCCGAAAGGATAAAAGGCGGAATAATAATAATAATAATAATAATAATAATAATAATAATAATAATAATAATAATGGTTTCAAATTTTGAAAATTAATGATAATAATAAAAATTTCAAATTTTGGCACAAGGCCAGCAATTTCAGGGCAGGGGGTAAGTTGATTACATCGACTCCAGCACTCAACTGGTACTTATTTTATCGACCCCTAAAGGATGAAAGGCAAAGTCGACCTCGGCGGTATTTAAATTCAGAATGTGAAAGACGAACGAAATGCCGTGAAGTGTTTTGACCGACGTATTAACAATCCTACCAGTTCGCTGCCATGACAAATAACGATAATGATAGTATCAATTATATTAAAGTTTCTGTTCTCATTTATCGTGTTCTCCCTCAGGTATACAGCTTTCTTCAATATTTATTTGTTAATTCCTTCGTTTCTATTTCTGACAGAAAATCCAGACAGAATAGTAACGGCAACACACAGATTGGATATCGTTACATAAGAGAAAAGAGACCATTCTGAACACTTTCTGTAGTACGTAGAAATAATTCATGTAGCCCTGTCCATTCGACATTAGGTCGAAGAAAAAGAAAATAGCGAAGATAAATTCCAGGATCTAAATTTAAAAGGCTTTAGAATGGCAGAGGTAATAGTAATTCCTGCCAAAATAGCATCATTACGTAAAGAGTTTGTAAGCTCACCAAACATATTTCTATGATTAGAAGATCAATTAATTTTCTGATACTACAGAAATCATGCCTCCTTAGCATAAGATCTGCGCTGAATAACTGCAGAGACACGTGTAACAGTTGGATGTTCATCAAACAAAAGCCGATAGGTTTAATAATACTAGAGCAGTGAAAAATACAATAATGATAAACCTTTCTACTATAGATACAAGGTCTGACATTTTGGGGGAGTGGACTAGTCGATGGCATCGACCCCAGTGGTACTTAATTTACCGACCTCGGTGGAATTTGAAGTCAGAACGTAAAGACGGACGAAATGCCGCTAAGCATTTTGCCCGGCGTGCTAGCGATTCTGCCAGCTCACCGTCTTTATATAATAATAATAATAATAATAATAATAATAATAATAATAATAATAATAATAATAATGTGGAATCTAGAAATAGAAACAATTCCTATCATAGTAGGTGCCTTAGGTATAATAAAAAAATATTCAGACAAATACATAACAAAAACACCAGGACTTACAAATATATATAAC
>NC_068983.1:123752310-123758141 GCF_001194135.2 Octopus bimaculoides | reverse complement strand
AGAAGAAGAAGAAGAAGAAGAAGAAGAAGAAGAACTTTGGTAAAAAAAAAAAAGCCAACAGTTTTATGGGTGGGGGTAAGTCGATTAGATCGGCCCCAGTGCTCAGCTGGTTCTTATTTTATCGACTCCGAAAGGATGAAAAGCAAAGTCAGCCTTGGCGGAATTTGAACTTAGAACATAAAGGCTGACGAAATGTCGCTAAGCATGGCGATGATGATGATGATGATGATTTATTTGCCACAACGGCAACCAAGGGTACAATGCAAAGACATATAAAGTGTAGGGATTTTCATAGAATCGTATGATTAAAACAAAATAAATATGCACGGTATACAATATTAAGAATAAGAAATTGCGAAATAGGAGTATACATGGCATACAGCATAATAAACGATGATGATGATGATGATGCAATCCTCCTGATACAAAAGGATCTCTAGGACTATTAGAGGACCCTAACCCGTCCAGGATCTCTTACACCAATAACAAGTGCCCCCACCAATTTTTGCTCTCCGACTTACAGTTTTACACCTGGAATGGTGCCAATCTCTGGCTATTTTCGTTACTATTACCACCTTTCTATAAATTCACTCGATGGCCACACTTTCTTCTCCACCTTCACCATTCCATTCAAGTGAAGCTTGAAGAGATCGGTGAGGGCCCTATCATAACTTTCGACCTCGTCCACCACACAACTGTGCAGGCGCGTGGCTTATTGGTTAGGGTGTTGGACTCATGATTGTACGATTGTGGTTTCGATTCCTGGACCGAGCGATGTGCTGTGTTCTTGAGCAAAGCACTTCATTTCACGTAGCTCCAATCCACTCAGGTGGTAAAAATAAGTAACCCTGCGACGTACCGGAGTACCGTCCAGTTGGGGAATTTATATTCCATGGAAACCGGGAAACTGGCCCTGATGAGTCGGCATAACTTGAGAAGGTAACCTTACCTTACCACACAACCGCCTCCATACAACCACTTTCGCTATAATCACCAGACAGAAGAAAATTGCTTTCCCTGCAAAGGAAGGTGGCATGGCAGGCAGACATCAACTGTTCGGTATAATCCATTGATCAGCCATTTTCGGATACTGAACGAGTGCCATCAAAACGGTTTCATTTCTAGCGCGAATCTTGGACTGGACTGTGTGACAGTAGTTCCATACTTCTGGAGTTTATCTCGAGCTGTTCGTATCCTTTGCTAGGGATACTAACAGCTAAGGACTTCTCGAAATAGTCTATGGTAGTCCTCGACTCAAAAGTGATCCGGAACAGTCTCCCAGTTCGTTTTCGACAACGTCCAGAGTCTCTCTGAGAACGTCATCAATTTCCTTGCTACTAAGTCTCTAGTAGATTGTTAATGTGAAACATCCATTGATACTGTTGCCTGATTGGTAGAGAGCAATGGGCACTTAACGACGTTCTAGATACCAAGTGCTCAGTCTCGATCTATGCTCTACTTATGACTGGAGCTCTGTCAAGGAGATGAGCTGCGGAAAGTTATAAGACACAAACTGTAACCAAATTCATTCATTGTCTCAAAATCTTTGCATGTTGCGCTGCTTCAGCGCGAAACAGCGCATCATTAGCCACAACATGCCTAATCTGTCAGGATATCGACAGCCTGACCATTGGAACGCGTCCTTTCCGCAAGGAACTGAATTATAGACGGTTCAGTTTGATCAGCTGATAACTGGAGCAAAGCACGACGGTCAGGAGCTAAAAAATAACAGAGGCGATGTAGTTATTCGCCAATTCTGCTTTCCTTTTCAGAGATAAAAGACAACAACAACAACAACAACAACAACAACAATCTTTTCTACTATAGTCACAAACCCTGAAATGTTGGGTGAAGTTGGGCAAGTCGCTTACATCGAACCCAGTCCTCAACTAGTACTTACATCATCGACTCCCAAAAGGATGATGATGAAGATGATGGTGGTGATGATGATGATGATGATGACGACGACTACGATGATGATGATGATGATGATGATGATGATGATGATGATGATGATGATGATGATGATGATGACGACAACGACGATGATGATGATGATTTAGCAAGCATTTGAAACGAGGAGGCATGTCGATTTCATCGTTCAAGTCCTTAATTGGTGCTTATTTATGATCCCGAGGATGATAGGCAAAGTTGATCGCAGCGGTATTTGAACGGAGAATGTAAAGAGCGCTAAGCACTTTTCCGACGCTCTAACGATTTTGTCAGCTCGCATGGATACCTGAAGCAAGTAATTGAATCACTAATCATAACCTCTAAGGAAAAGTCATTAGAACGAACTGGATAAAGCTCTGTCAGAGAGCAATCACAGAATCAGTCGAAAAGGAGACGAAAGTATTAACTATGTCTTAAGTGAATGCAGTAAGATAGTGCTAAAAGAGTTTAAATGCAGGCATGACTGTGTTTGTATACTTCTCTCTCTCTCTCTCTCTCTCTCTCTCTCTCTCTCTCTCTCTCTCTCTCTTAGGTCCGTTGGTGCCTTTGAGCGGTACATTGGGTAGTCAATGATCGCCAATTATCTCTGTCTTTGGCCAACCGGTATGTTTTTTTCCAGGTGATGTTCAGCCTGCGTAGGTCTTCTCTGAAAGTACTACGCCATGCCTTTCTTGGCTGGCCTATTTTTCTCTTACCTACCAGTGGCATCCAGCCCATGGTTGTTTTGGCAAGCCTCTTCTCTGGCAGCTTTAGTATGTGTCCAGCCACTCTCATTCGTCTTTCGGTTGCAATTGCATGCAGGAACCTTACTCTTGCTGCTTGGAGAATGGCTTCATTTGTCACTCTGTCTCGATAAGTGATTCTTAGGATCTTTCTGAGACACCGCTGATGAAATACATACATACATACATATAAGTAAGTAGGATTTGTGCAGATACATAGAAATACCGAGTTTTGTGACTAGTCGTGCATTAGAACTACATGAAATAAGAAAATGATGATGATTCAGGGATTTCAAAATTGTTTAGGAATGTATTGTAAATAATATTTTTTGAGCCAACGAGAGAGTATTGTAATTAATTAAACTCTTGTAATTAATTAAACTGAGCTAATTACCGCTTTATATTATATTGTATAAACATGAAATCTAATGTCAAATAAGTGCATATTAAATATTGATGGTATATTTGTAAAGGTCGCTTCTGTTTTATACCGGAGGTCAAGAGCATTCAGTGCGTTCATATTCGACATTACCCATTTACACATACATACATACATACATACATACATACATACATACATACATATATACATGCATACATACATACATACATATATGCCTACGTACATGATATGTACGTGTGTGTATGTGCAAATGTATGTATACATGTATTCATATATGTCTATATGTATATGCGTTAACCTATATATATATATATATATATATATATATATATATATATATATATACATATATATATACATAAATATATACATACATATATATATATATGTATATATTTATGTATATATATGTATATATATATATTTATGTGTGTATATATACATATATAGGTTAACGCATCTACATATAGACATATAAAAATACATATATACATACATATATGTATGTATACATATATATGTATATATAGATATATATACACACATATTTACACACACACATATAACACACAGGCAAACACACACACACACACACACACACACATACGCATAAACAGTTTAGTTGCGCAGACCTCGTGAAAAAATTGTCTACAGTGAATCGAAAATTACGCCCCCACCTCGCTCCACCAAGTGATGGTCTTTATATCATCCAGGTGTACCTCAACACATCACTAATGGCATTAACTATTTGATTGTTACGCCAATTAATTCTCTATATTTAGAATTGATCTTCTTTTTGTTTTTGTTAAGGTCTGATAAATTTTCTTTACAAAGTGCTTCTTCAATGCTGTTATATATTGTAGAATATATCTATAGATTTTAGCCTTCATTGTACGTATTTGACATTTATAAACACCTTGTCTTTTTATACAATATGTTTGTAGACAGAAAACGCGAAGTCAGCCGGAATTGTTTCAATTCGGTGACCGAATACCGTCTTTAACTGTTATTGATATGTTGTTCGTTTTTAGTTTCCGAGTATTTTCATGACTCCACCACAATAGAGAATGCAATTACATAGGTGACAAAAGATACGTGAACCCTCTCCTCTATACTACATGTCCGCGTACTATACTACATGACGGTATTTCATTGTTGCAGACTCATGTAATACGTCATCTGTCACAACGAAAGTTTTGCCGTCTGTTGCAGTGAAATTGTATTATAAAAAAGGCAGATTGTGCCTGATGTCTCCGACTTCCTGAACTAGTTGTAAAGTGACAAGGATGAGTGGGGTATGTCAGAATTGCGGTGAAATGATCAGGATGATCCCTGTGTCTCACCGTGATCTGAGATCAGGGAGATAAGCGTCCCACAGCGACGTTGTCTATATTACCGTTCTGCCCGTTGAAACTTCAATAGCGTAATCCGCCCGAAATATAGTCTATGCACAAGTACACAATATTGACTGGCTGTTGACCGTCCTGATTTCATCCGTCCTTTGATATGCTTCCCCACTCACCAAACAGACTTAGTGGGATTGCGGTTAAGACACCGACGACCCTATCACGCAACAGTATGGGTTTTAGGCTACATACTACCAGTAGCGCTCGCTCGCTCACTCGCGAGATGACACATTTGATTCAATACCGTTATACACGAAAAAAATTATTCGATGGTAACTATCAATGGATATAATTGTGTTGTCTAATACCTGGTTAAAGACTATAGACATTAATTGTGTAGGCTAGACATGTCTGTGTTGTCTAATACCTACACAATTAATGTGTAGGTTAGATATATCTGTGTAGGTTAATAACTATAGATATAAGTGTGTAGGTTAATTGCTAGCTATAGATATATCTGTGTAGGCGAATATCCATGTTGACTAATATCTACAGATATATCTGTGTTAATAGCTATAGATATAATCGTGTAGGCTAATAGCTATTGATATATTTGTGTAGGCTAATATCTATAGATATAACTTCGTTGGCTAGTATCTATGAACATGACCGTGTTGGATAATATGGCTATATGGGTAAGAAATTCGCTTTCCAACCACGTGGTTTCATGTTCAGTCCCACTGTGCGGCACCTTGGCATGTGTCTTCTACTATAACCTCGGGCTAACCACAATCAATGTGAATGCCATTTGGAGGCGGAAACTAGAAGTCCGTCATTTCTGTGAAAGTACTTGTGTCTCCTAGACAGGTATGACAACTATGTTGGCTAAAATCTATGGATATAACTAACTGAAATTAGTGCAACTGGTCCCATTTATGTTGCTTACGAAGACGAAGTATTTTACGCCAATCTATACATGCACTATTTTTGTCTTTTCTCACTCTATTTCTCACCGTTCGTTTCTCTTTCTGGAAGAAATCTACTGTGGCCAGACCTGGATAAGAATGAACTCCATACGTTTCTTTCTTTTTTCTGTCTTTCTTTCTCACTTTCTTCATTTCTTTATTTCTTTCTTTCTTTCTTTCTGTCTTTCTTTCCTTTTTTTCATGCTTTCCTTCTTCCTTCCTTCCTTCTTTCTTTCTTTCTTTTTTCTTCTTCCTTTCTTTCTTTCTTTCCTTCCTTTCTTCCTTCCTTCCTTCTTTCTTTCTTTCTTTCTTTCTTTTTTCTTCTTCCTTTCTCCCTTTCTTTCCTTCCTTCCTTCCTTCCTTTTTTCCTTCCTTCCTTCCTTCATTTTTTCCTTCCTTCCTTCCTTCCTTCTTTCTTTCTTTCTTCTTCTTCCTTTCTCCC
>NC_068983.1:123743807-123744987 GCF_001194135.2 Octopus bimaculoides | reverse complement strand
CGCAGGCAGATAGATAGATAGATAGATAGATAGATAGATAGATAGATAGATAGATAGATAGATAGATAGATAGATAAACATGTAGTTTAGGAAACAATTGATTCTGTAATTGTAATCCTCGTAAAGTATGTTTCGTGAACAGGTAGGTCTACCTGGATTGATGGAGATAAGGAGATAGAAATAACTAAGGATAGTGGCATTTCCTCATAATTTTACTCTTCTCTCTTTCCCTTCTCTCTTCATTTGGATTATTTCTTTTATTCGTTTACTCTAACACTCTGATATATCAGCTCTGTCTATTTATATCTCTATATATCTATCTTTATACTCGCACATATACACACATATACAACCATATATAAACATAGTCATATACACATACATTCACAAATACACATATATAATATATAAGTGTTAACACGCTATCTAAAAGATAGTAATAACATGGTCTTATATAGAGAGTTATTATTTAATGTGTATACTTCGATGCTAGTAATCTATTAAATAAGAAAACGGAGCAGACGAAGAAAGAATGGAGGATTAATAGAGCAGAAAATTCGTTCATTAAGTAGTCATATGATGAAAACCCTTCTGTTGTGATCATCTGTCTATTTGTATACCAAGATCTAAATTCTGTAATTTAGCTTTCTTTTTTGAAAGCTAGTGTGTAATTTGATGGAGCACTGTCTGCGAATTTTAGCATTTCGAGTGATTGCCCAAAGTCTCCCTTCATACGTATGTATCTTCATGTGGCTGTGTGGTAAGTAGCTTGCTTACGAACCACATGGTTCCGGGTTCAGTCCCACTGCGGGGCACCTTGGACAAGTGTCTTCTACTATAGCCTCGGGCCGACCAAAGCCTTGTGTGTGGATTTAGTAGACGGAAACCGAAAGAAGTCCTTCGTATATATGTATATATATATTTGATCCACTACTCAGGGAGAAACTATTCTAAGAGGTCGTCCTGCCTTATCTTCGAAACGCCTAGTTTAGAATAGAGGCAGCTGATAAAGAATTAATCCAAGTGGCTATTTGTTTTTCTATGTGTTCGTTCCGTTGTCTGTAGTTCATTTTTCTAACGTCCTGTACCCGAATATGCATCTATATACACATGTAGATGTAAGTATGTACATATATGTGTGTATACATGCTTATATATCCGTTGTATTATTTATATATAT
>NC_068983.1:123742835-123743741 GCF_001194135.2 Octopus bimaculoides | reverse complement strand
TGTGTGTGTGTGTGTGTGTGTATGTGCTTGTGTATCTGTGTTTGTCCCCCCAGCATCGCTTGACAACCGATGCTGGTGTGTTTACGTCTCCGTAACATTAGCGGTTCGGCAAAAGAGACCGATAGAATAAGTACTAGGCTTACAAAGAATAAGTCCTGGGGTCGATTTGCTCGACTAAAGGCGGTGCTCCAGCATGGCCACAGTCAAATGACTGAAACAAGTAAAAGAGTAAAAGAGAGAGTATATGTGTGTATGTGTGTGTGCGTATGTACGTGTGTATGTATGAAAATTTAATATTAGGAAGCCTAACTGTGAGAAGAAATTATAAAATTGTAAACACGTTCCCTCTACGCTTTCAATGTGCGGGGAAAGAGAGGGAGACTCCGATGGACTGTTTCGTCGTTTACTGTTCGTTCCTCTGAGGAAATGTAACCAACTTCCTTCTCGGATCAATAGCTTAGAATATTCAATTACAAAGTATAACTATAAAATAGTTAGAAATTATGCTCTAACCGTTAGGGATAGCTTCATTAGCATATTTGAGTTTTTGACGGCTCTTCAATAATTAAACAATATATAATAGCTTGATTTCTGACTGCTTTATATATTAGCTGATATATCAGGAGTCTCTTTTATTCTGCATTTCGAAAGCATAGAAAGAATGTTTTCAAATTCTTAAAGATTCCTCTCACAGTCTTTCTGATATTTAAATATATTTTAGTCATTCTGATTCACGTTGGATTGTGCATATATTAAATATTATGTATTATCTGTCGAGCTGTCAAAAGCACAAATATACAAATTAAACTATCCACAATGTAAAAACCTTAATTTCTCTCTCTCTTTCTCACTCTCTCTCTCTCTCTCTCTCTCTCTCTCTCTCTCTCTCTCTCACACACACACACA
>NC_068983.1:123740544-123742173 GCF_001194135.2 Octopus bimaculoides | reverse complement strand
TCAGGGATGTAATCACACCAACACCGGTTGTTAAGCAGTTGAGGGGAACAAACGCATACACAAATACACACACACACACACACACACACACACACACACGCACACACGCACACACACACGCACAACATACATACACACTCACACACATGTATTTGATGGGCTTCTTTCAGCTTCCGTCTACCAAATCCACTCATAAGGCTTTCGTCAGCCCGAAGTTCTAGTGGAAGACACTTGCCCAAGGTGCCACGCAGTGGGACTGGGCCCAAGACGGTGTCGTTGGGAAGCAAACTTCTTACCACACCTCCGCCTCTCTCTACATACATACAAGGGTTAGACAAAATAATGGAAACACCTTAAAATTTCAAACAAATTAATTTTAATATGGGGTAGGACCGCTTTGGCAGTAATTACAACTTGAATTCTACGAGGTATAAACTCGTACAAAGTTTGAATTGTTTCCAAAGGAATTTTTGTCCATTCTTCAGCTAAAACAGTCTCCAGTTCTTGTAGTGATGATGGTGGAGGATATGCACCACAATGTTCAATAATATTGAGTTCTGGGGACTGTGGTGGCCAGGTAAACATGTTCAACTTCACTAGAATGTTCCTCGTGCCATTCAATAACAACTTTAGCTGTGTAAATTGGTGCATTATCATCCTGAAAGATTGAATTTTCCTTCGGAAACAGTTCCGCAACCATAGGATGAATTTGATCAGATAAAATGCTTAAATAGACTTGACTATTAATTCTGCCATGAAGAGAAACCATTGAGCCAGCGGATTTCCAAGATATAGCCCCACCCCCGATCATCACAGATCCTCCTCCATGTTTAACAGTTGGAAGAAGGCAGTCTAGGTCAAATGCTTCTTTTGGCTGTCTCCACACGTATACTCGGCCGGTTGTTGGAAATAAGGTAAAGGATGATTCGTCCGAGAAAATAACATTCTTCCACTGCTCTAGGGACCAATTATGTAGATTTTTATTCCACTCTAAACGCTTTGCAACGTTTGTTTTTGATTTTCTGATTCCAGCTCTCCCGTGAAATCCGGCTTTGTGCAGCTCCCGGCGAACAGTTTTTGTGGAAACTGGGTTCTCAAGGTGGTCATTAAGCTCTGCAGTAATTTTGGAAGCTGTACTTTTGTGATCCTTTCTAACAGTTCGCGTAAGGGTCCGACAGTCCCTATCTGAAAGCTTTGGTTTTCTTCTGGAGTTTTGTTTCGACGAGGAGGATTTTCCCTCTCTCTCAAAGGCTATCATTACTTTCGACACTACTTCTTGATACACCAAACATTTCGGCTGTTTTCGTTACGCTAGCGCCTGCCATACGAGCACCAACAATTTGACCTCTTTGAAAGTCCGATGGATCTGTCATCTTAATGAATTTTAATTACCTTTTTCTGATGATATCTGAAAAGGAACAGCAATTTCAGCAAAACCTATTAAGCAACACTAATAATAAATCAAAATACATAAAACAAACAGGCTTTTGACGGTAATATAGATATTTCAAAATTATGATGCTATGATGCTTGGTGTTTCCATTTTTTTGTCCAACCCCTATACATACATACACACACACACACACACACACACACACACACACACACACACACACACACACACACACA
>NC_068983.1:123735486-123740226 GCF_001194135.2 Octopus bimaculoides | reverse complement strand
TGACAACCATGACTAGGTTCTCCTGCTTGTGTGACATAGAGTCTTCCATCAGCCACCCTCTTGACCCAGAGCAGCATTACCTCCTCCAAGCACTTGATGTGAACCTCCGTGTTGAGTCAGAGGCCGTGTGATAAGATGAATGTTGGCATAACGTCGCCATCACTAATGATCGTTCAAAAACATCATGATGTTGACTGGATGTTTGATTTTTATCACTCTCGGTACATGTTTTGAGGACACGGCAAGCCAACAGTTGTTCTGTGTGTTCACCATCTGATCCTGGCGGAAAATTTTCTCGTCTGAGAAAAACCAAAGCATGTTCAGTTGGAGGGGATACTTCAAATTGTTGTTCAAAAGCTTCGTAGCGCGGTCTTTCCTCTTGTCCTTGATGACTTGGGGTAAAAATCGGTCCTTTCTCATCTTGCATGAGGAATACCGAATGTTTTTATGCACTACCTGCCTGATAAGAAACTCAGACATTCCTATCTCCCTAGCGATGGACCTGATTGACTTTGTGGGATCGTTATCAATCATAGCCTGGATCTCACCAACAAATTCAGGAGTTCTTTTCTTATCAGAACAATCAGAGTGAATTTTCTGAGCTGCCGTACCTTCATAATCCCCATTAGACTCATCTAACTCTTTCCGGATCCGCTGCACTGTCTTGAGATTGACACCCAAACACTCTGAAATGTTCGTATTTGAGCTTCCGGTGCGAATGCTAGGCAATACAGCAAGTCGTTTCCAAATTTCTGACCGAGTGAATTGCGTCATGGTGCTGTTTTTCTCATGGAGGATGCTCAACTGACCCTACTATACTGTGTAGTTGACAAAATCAAAAACAAACAATCCGCATGCGCGAAATTAAGAATATAAAATGGCGACAATTTACCCATGGCACCCAGAGCTCGGTGTACACAAGCTAACAAAATCAAACAGCTATGCTCATGCAAAGATAGATTCAATTGTCCTTTGGATAACCAATGTATGACTAAGAACGTAGTATACAAGTGCACTATAAACACTAGAGGAGGCCCCTATGTATATATCGGGGTATCGGCCGAATTTTTCAAAAATCGATACCGCAGCCACGTCGCCAGCTTTCGAAATATCCTTAAACGACATGTAACATCTCTGGCCGATTTTATCTGGGGGCTTAAGGAAGCGAAGACAAAATACGACCTTACATAGTCCATACTTAGACACACGAGTCCCTACAACACTATAACTTGGAAATGCCAGTTATGCTCCGAGGAATCACTCTCGATAATGTTAACAAAAGAGAGCATTATAAATAAATTCATTGAACAATTACTCAAATGCCTACACGCAGCTAAACATACATTCACATATTACAATCCCGACCATACATAACTTGATGTATACATGGCACCCACATCTCTTAATACACATGAAATTGAGGAGTCATATTCCAATAACTTGTATTTGACATATGATCTTGCAATCGAGATCCATATATGTATATGTATATGTGTATATGTATACATATATATGTGTGTCTGCATGTATATGTGTATATGCATATATGTGTACGCGTATGTGTGTATGTATGTGTGTGCATTGTGTATATGTACATATATATAGATAATTATTCGTAATTAGGTAATTATTCGTTTATTCAGTTTGATATTAGCAGTTATTATTCTAGTATATCTCCTATTCTTCGTAACAGTCTCTAATTTTCGCAAAAAACCTCTTTCTTAACCTAGAGATAAAATTGACGTTATTCTTTTAGCTAGGAAGACTATCATAGAATTTGAGGGTAAGCTATGGACAAGGTGTGAGAACTACGATAATTTCGATATAGCTATGGGCTCGAGTGATTCAGCTGAAATCCCTAACCTATTTGGTGCGTATCTTTTAAGGCGCCTCAGTAGTGAAATCCCTGAATTGCAGGGAGGTTTATCTAGATATGATGCCCTATTTGCTATCTCTAGTTTCAACAAATCAGTCATAGAAAGAATGATGAAAAGAATTAGAAAATTTTTTAAAAGCTTTAACTAAGGTATTATGTTTGAATATGGCACAAAGGTGGAAAATTTCTTAGATACTAGAATAGACATTAACTCAGTATTATACCACCTCTATAGGAAACCAAGTGAAGTTACGAGGTACGTGAGCAAATGATCAAATCACTAATGTGTTAAAATCAGTGGTCAAAAGTATTTCTAAGAGAATTACGAAATTATCAGCTAATAAAGGCATTTTAATACCCATTCCCACCACTACAACTTCACTTTGTCTAAGGCAGGATACGACCATGAAATGACTTTTCTTAATCCTGAAAGTATAACACCTAATAATAGTGGAAATAATGAGGTTTTAAGTGATAGGAGGATTACAAACTTAATTGGTCGAGAAAACATACCAACTAGAAAAGCATCCATCAGTAAAAAAAAAAAAAAAGAACAAGCAAGAACAGGAAATTAAATGCTATAACAAGTAGGAATTTTAGTTTAGATAATAAAGGTAGTGAGGAGAACGGGCGGGTTACTCCACCTTATCAGGATTAGAAAAATATTGGTAATAGAGACATAACTAATAATCAAGTCACGATTTTGAGAGGCGTTGAAAGAAGAATCATGACTTGATTATTAGCTATGCCTCTATTACCAGTATTTTTCTTATCCTTATAAGGTGGAGTAACCTGCCCGTTCTCCTCAATACCTTTATTATCTAAACTAAAATTCCTACTTGTTATAGCATTTAATTTCCTGTTAGATTCCGCCCTTACATAAGTCTGAAAATAAGGACTTCATCTGGTATGACGTTCCCTTCAACTCTACCATATCTACAAATATATATAGGAAATTTATGACAACTTTAGAAAAAAACTTCCCCGCTTCCCATAGATATAACAGAATTTCTACCGTAAGACAATTAGAATCTCGTATTCTACTCTCCCCAATATGGGTACCGTCATAGCAAGGTTAAATAGAAAGAATATAAAATTAGCAAGAGGTGGTAATAATAATAATAATAATATTACTGTCAATACTAATTTAAACCCCTGCAATGAGAATAATAATATTAATGGTGACGTCGGAAATAGAAACAGTGGTACTAATGTTTCTAATATATACAATATAGACTGTAGCTCCGAGGTCTATACTAGCACTGAGATTATTGATACACTTGTTGATGGTGAGATGAATTTGAATGATAGTACAGTTGAAGGATGGATAGGTAATAACAGATATGAAAATAACACATACGATAGTAGTAGTAGGATTAATAATGATAGTGATATTAATAATAATAATAATAATAATAATAATAATAATAATAATAATAATAATAATACTAATAATAATAATGATAATGATGATGATGATGATGATGATGATGATGATGATGATGATGATGATGATGATGATATGAATATCAATAATATTAATAGTAGTAATTCTCCTGGTTGCAATTGTAGAGTTAAATCCCACTGTCTGTTATTAGGCCGATGTCTAATCCAAAACGTAATTTATAAATGTGCAATCATAACTGTAGCTGGTAACTTTATATATATAGGATTTCAATAAATATGAAAAAACGTATTAATAACCACTTTTCATCTTTTAGGCTCAAACATAAAGCCAACTGTACGTCCTTATCTAGCTAGATTTGAGAAGGAAACCGGAATCGAATTTAGCCTTAAATGGGATATAATAAAGAAAGCGCAGCCTTATAGAGATAGTCGGTACGGGTGCGAGCTTTGCTCTAAGGAAACTTATGAGATTTTTAAGTATAGGGACAAGAGCAACCTGATTAAAGGAAATAGCAAATTAATAGCTAAGATTAGCAAAGATAGTCAAACCTACACGCATAATTTTAGCAAACACAATACAATAGATGACAGAATTCCTTTAGTGATTAGCTGGCGCCGACATTTTGCTGGCATTTCAAAGGTGTTGCATGAAAGTTACCAGCATGTGGCGAAAAAATATCCTCGTTTCAAACAGATATTTGCTCAGCCGCCTGTTGTAGCCTTTAGACGGAATAAAAATATAAGAGGATTATTGACCTCTATATCTAACTCCAAGAAAACGAACATTGGAATATCTGTACGCTGTACCTTAAAGAACAGCCACAAGAGAGGTAAGCCCTGTTCATTGTGCAACAACATGAGCGAAATGAATTCCATCAGAAATCATAACAGAAATGTTATGATTTATACAGAAGATGGTGGTGCACCAGCATGACCGCAGCCACTTGGCTGAAACACATAAATAAATAAATAAATAAATAAATAAATATAAAGATTCCCATTTGGTGTACGCTGCAGAATGCACGAAACACAACTTAATTTATGTTGGTTGTACAACAGAACAATTAAACAAAAGGTTTAATGGTCACAGATTCGACGTCAGGCACAATAACAGTAGATTGACAGAACTTGCTGAACATATTGTTTCAAGTGGCTGCAATTTTGAAGAAGACTTGAAAGTGCATATTCTCAGAAAATATTCTGAATCTGCTTCACTTTCACTTCTCAGAATGTATGAGAAGAAATATGTTTGCGGGTTATTAACATCACGCCCTGGAGGAATGAATAAGATGACAGGAGAATATCATCAAATTTATACAAAACTGTTTAATTAAATATTCTTCTTTCTTTATTTTCTTTCTTTTTTTCTGTCGTCTTCTTTCTTCTGTTTTTTCTGTCATTTTCTTTTCGCCAGTTATAAAATTGTAACTTAAAAACTGATGATGTCTTTCCATCAA
>NC_068983.1:123728825-123734693 GCF_001194135.2 Octopus bimaculoides | reverse complement strand
TAATTCCTTTTATCCTCGTCTTCCATACTGCCTCTTTCGCTATTGCTACAACTGTGAGAAAACAATTCTTACCTTCGTTTGTTAAAACTCCCGGTGGGTCAATTTTTATAATTGACTCAGTCGACAGCTGTACTCTTCCTTCGCCGGACAACAGGTGTTCAGCATAAGCCCACATTTCAGATATCTCCGGACACTGAACAATAGCGTGAGGGACGGTTTCCCTGTCTCCCCCGCATCTTGGACAGGTCGGCGACTGACGCTTACCGTGTCTTGCAAGCTTATCCCAAACAGGCAAGGCACCTCTGTAGCATTGCCAGGTTAAGCATTTTGCTCGGCGTGCTAACGATTCTGCCAGCTCGCCGCCTCATATAATAATAACGATAATAATAACGATGACAATGACGATGATGATGATGATGATGATAATGATTATTTAAATGAGGAAAAAAAATGAAGTGTTGTGGACCCTTGAAACCCAAGCTGTTGCAGTATATGGTCCTGAATCTCGATGGCGATGTTGGTGTTTTTGATACTGTGCAGTGGCATCCCGTTGGATTTTATGTTCGTTTCAGTAGAAGAACATTTTTTTAAATTTCACACCACATATATAGTTACGTAACATATACAATATATGTAACATGTGCAATGAAATGAAATTATCATAGTTCATTCAATATATATATATACATATAATGATATATCTATACATATGTATGTATGTATGTATATGTATATATACATACAAACACACACACACACACACGCACACACATATTAGACTGAATGAGATAACAAAACCAAGGCTGTAAGGAGTTTTCAGTGCATTTCTAAGGAAATAGACTTACAGCTGTTTCTGAGATATTATGGATATCCCTTCATCAGAGACGGTGATATATATATATATATATATATATATATATATATATATATACATACTCAACTGCTCAGATAGCTACCCTTTTTAGCTATGTATATGATACATAGGTCTCTCAGAGAATACAGAAGCCTCGAAATATTGTACATCTGCAACAAGAGTTGGACGCAATATGCAGGTGAGCTGAGGATAATAAGATGCTGGAAAATTCCAAGCCCTGCACTACCAGCACACAAAGCTGAATGAAATGCAGGTAGGATACACAGGCCCAGGAGGGATTGCAATCCCTGAATGAAAATCAGTGCACGACCTGGGTATTGACATGAGTAATGATGAGTCTTTCCATTGACATCTTACAAATTTGGCAAAAAAATGTAGACGGCTGGCCGGATGGATCTTTAGGAATTTCAGAACCAGAGAACAGGAATCCACGCTGGTTCCTAGAAGACGTTTGTCTTTAACAGTTTAGACAACCGCTCCCAATTATGGTTACCAATTTGTAAAATTAACGGTGGAACTTGGGGCAATTCGGCGGAGCTACCGGAAAAGGTGGAAAACAACAGAATTAGGCGCCACTGCATGGTGCCAAAGATCCCAAAATCGCCATCAAGATAGTGGATCGAATACTGCAACAACATGGGTTTCAATGGTCCACGGCCCTTGAACATCCTCCTAAACAGCCTGAGAAGCCCGCATGCTGTGGATTTAGGTTTCATCAAAACAAAAACGGGATCTCCTCTTGTCAAGGATTCAGGATGAGCTTACCTCGCTGCAGAAACCCAGATGAGGGGTGGGGACAGTGACATCGAATTCCCTCATTCACAAAATGCCTCATATCAGAGAAGGTTTCAAGTAGTGAAGGTATAGCAAAACTAATGGCTGTGCCCCAGTATAGCTGCAGCTCCCGTATATATTGTTACGGCCTGGTGGCCATAACCCGAATTTACAAAATCCACGAGGATAGAGTGAACCCAAAACAACAGCACACCATGAAATTTTTCTAAAATATTATTAATAATAGTCAGCATAAAAAACAGTTTACATACAAACGAATGTATATACGAACAAAAAGCAAATGCTACAACAGATGTGCAGTCAAAATATTTATAAACGTAACATATATATGCAGTTCAGAATTCGGACTCCGGATCCCGGTTTTTGGTTTCACCAAAATTGGCTTCACACAAAACCTGGCCTCACAAATTTGGTTTTTCAAAAATATGCCTTCCAAAGATTTGGATTTCATAAAATCTGGATTTCTATTTTAGTACAAATTCGGTTTTTGAACCTCGGATTTCGAACAGTGGCTTTCGAACAGTGGATTTCGAACAGTGGAATTCGAACAGTGGATTTCTAACCTTGGAATGTCATAAAATTTGTCTTCTATCAATTAGGTGTTCAACCTTGGGTTTCGAACCTTGGATTTCGAACCTTGGACCTAGATGTGACACAGGAATTATTCGAAATAGTCACCTTACGTAGCAATACACCGGTCCAGCGTTTCTGCTTCTTTTGGAAAACGGCTTGGAAGTCGGTTTCCGTAAGTGAGTCGAAGATCTGCGATTCGCTCTGGATCTCGACAACGGTGTTAAAACGCCGACCTTTGAGCTGCATTTTCCTCTTGAGGAAGAGATGGAAGTCTGTATGTGCTAAATCTGGTGAATAGAGCGGGCGCGGAAGTGATGCCATGTTGTTTTTAGCGAGAAACGCACAAGTGGGGTGAACTCGGTGAAGAATCCAATTCTTCGCGCTCCACAGATCCGGTCGCTTTCGCCGAATGTCCTCCCTCAAACGCTTCAAAACATCGCAGTAGAACTCTCGATTGACGGTCTGTCCGTGTAGGACGAATTCCCGATGCACAATACCACATTTCCGGGGCTGACACTTGGGGCAGGTTTTCCAAATCGTTCATCGTCTTCATGCGACGTTCTTCCAGCAGTTCATTGTGCAGATGACACTAAAGTTTCCATTGGTGCAATGACAACTAACTGCATACATTGTAAAACAAGGAAGTGACTTGGGGAGACACCTGCACTGTACTGCAATGGTGGAAAGGTTAAACTTCCAGCAATGCCCCAACCTCCAGAGCAATTGAAAAAACTGTTGTCATCAACTGACCAAGATTTTAAGCACTTCCAAAACAAAATTAAACAATACAACGCTGCACTACAGATGACACCATTTGGAACCACAAGAGATTTAACTGAGCTAGGATTCATGCAAACTTTCAAGATCCAAGGTGACATCTATCATCGGATTGGCTCTCTACTACGTCTGTCAAATGAATCACCAAAATCGGCCCTTCATTGTTTATAACCTGTACCTGTTTTTTGGTAACGAAATAAGCTACACAAAACGTGTTTTTGAATTACGTGTATTTACTTTATATACATATATGAGTTGAAAACTTTCTTTTAACCCATGCTGGCATGGGTTGGAGAGTTATTAATGTAGAAAGTTGGTATTTCAGCTACTAGCAGTTGAGACCTGCATAATGTAGACGGCGTTTTAAAATTTCATTATTCTCTTTAACCCGAGCAACGCCGGGTATTTCTGCTAGTATATATATATATATATATATATATATATATATATACACATATATATACATACACACACACACACAGACACACACACACACACAGACACACACACACACACACACACACAACATACGTACGTACAAACGAAAATACACGCAGCGAATGCACATAGTTTTAAATGCATTAAACATCACAATTACACACAACTGAATGGATTTAGATCAAATATATAGTGTGTATACATAATCTTCCAAACAACGAACTACTTATCCTTTTCTTTTCCTTTCTCTCTTCCTCACTATTTACTCTCCCCCTCTCTCTATATATATATTATACATATATACTCACACACACACACAGAAATATATATATTAATACATCCTGAGTACCTGGGTGGGCGTATATGTAGGTACGTGTCTATCTATATATTTTATGTATCTACCTACCTAGCCATCTATCTATCTATCTATCTATCTATCTATCTATCTGTCTGTCTGTCTGTCTGTCTGTCTGTCTGTCAATTTCTATTTCCCTTCTTCCCACTCTCATACATACATACATACATACATACATACATACATACATACAAACAATACATATATGCCTACATATATACATACATATAGACATGTATATACATATATACATATAGAAATATCAATATATACCACCTACACACATTTTATGAGTATGTGTGTTGTTTATGTATGTGTTACGTGTGTGTGTGTGTTTTGTGTGTGCGGGCGTGCGGGCGCACTTCTTCAAACGTAGGATATCACAGATATCTAATTTGTTACCTTCACTTATAGTGTGCACTGATAAACTATATCTTACACCACCACACTCCACCAATACTACTACAACCATTACCAACCGCCGCCGCCACCACCACCACCACTACCGCCGCCACCGCCGGCACTACCACTACCACAACTATTGACACTAAATGAAGTCAACATTCGAATATAAATATGTTATATTACGCAGATGTTATAGCCACGATATTTTATGTTTAATGCTCGAAAATATCAATATTGAAATCACAGATATTCAGAAATACATTAATAAAAGTGGATGATAATAGCAGACCGGTGTGTTTCATATAATATATACACGCACACAACACAACCACATGCATACATAAAAATGTATGTATGTATGTATGTATGTATGTATGTATGTATGTATGTATGTATGTATGTATGTATGTATGTATATATGTTCGTATATATGAATGCGAGGTCTGATCAATAAGTATCCGGACTGTTGCCATAGTAACAAAGCTAAAACACGCAGAGTAAAGCCGCTCAGCAAAGATTGACCTTGAACTCTGCTGTGCATGCGCACTAAGTTTCAACGTTGTAGCTCACTTCCGCTGTTTACAGCAGAACTGAGAAAAAGATTGCAGATGTGTGCAGCTGTGAGGAGAAATCGTCAAATCACCATCCGTGAGTTATCAGAAGATGTGCAGATTAGTTACGGTGCAGTTCAGTTCATTATCACTGAAGATTTGGATATGAGACGCGTGTCTGCCAAATTTGTGCCAAAACTGTTTTCAGCCGACCAAAATGACACTCAGGTTTCAGTTGCATAAGATCTCCTTGATTGTGTCGAGAACGATGAAAACCTTTTGAAAACATTGCATAGGCTTCTGAACAGGTATCGCTAAGCTTTTGGCAAAATTTGATGCAGATTCCCTGCTCAACTTTCTGTTATGGTCAATGCGACGCGCACACGCTACACACCTTCCTTTCAAGCACTTCAGTAAACAACAGAAGTAAGCTAGAACTTAGTGCGCATGCACAGCAGAGTTCAAGGTCAATCTCTGCCAAGCAGCTTCACTCTGCGTGCTTTAGCTTCATTACTAAGGTAACAGTCTGGATACTTATTGATCAGACCACATATGTATGTATATAAGTAATTATTTGGACCTTGGATATATGGTTAGTAGTATGCCGATTAAAGCACTTCCACCGTTTAGGCTACCTGATGTCATCCACAGTTGGGATATAAGTGTCACCGGATCTACGTCAGGAATTCCACAGTGTTCGTTGAGTTCATAATGAATGAGGGAAACGGAAAATTGAGTTTGCAAGAACCTTTATTCAACACAACGATCGTTTCGACCCGTCCTACATCTGTCTCTTGCGGGAATTGCTTCCATCCTCTACCATTATAGTCAACTGGCGACTACGACATACCAAGCGAAACCGAGTATATTTAGCGAAGTATCTTATTTAAAACGAGGCACTCAACGAGATGCATTCTGCACTGGTAGGGGCAATACAACTAGCTGTACAGTATCCCACCCGCAAAGAACAGATGCAGGGTGGGTCGAAACGATCGTTGTGCTGAAAAAAATTCTTGCTGACTCTATTTTCCGTTCCCCTCATTCCTTATATATGTGTGTATACATACATACATACATATATATATATATATATATATATA
>NC_068983.1:123726000-123728175 GCF_001194135.2 Octopus bimaculoides | reverse complement strand
ATAATTAAAATCTAAAAAAATATAAATACCTATCGACCGTAGAAACCTGTAATATAAATTTACATATTTTAGTTAGAAAAATCCTCGATGTACTGAGGGCGTGATAGGTAAACCGCGATATGGCGAGTGATTATGGATGCATATATGTGTATATATATGTACGCATATGTACATCTATACATATGCGCATACATCCATCCATACATATAGATAGATAGATACATACATACATACATACATACATACATACATACATACATACATACATACATACGTACATACATACATACATACATACATATTTCAATATTACAAAATTTAGTCTCATAACAGTCAATTTATATTACCGAACGGTTTTATGAAGAACCTTCTAAGTGTGGAGAGTTAAATTAACAATCATCGGATACGGCTGAATTAGAAAAGTATAACTCGGGCTGCTTGATTCTGGATACCTGAAACCACCACACTCGGTTTATGGGTTCCTAACATGTAAAAAATAAATAAATAGATAAAATAAAGTAAACAAAATCCATGCATGAAAAAAAACATAGTAAAAGAAAACAAAGCTGGCTCTTAAGCTCATCTGAGTTATGTTTCTTAGACTGGTAACTTTTAGCCAGTGTCCTGCTTGTCAGCATTCATGTGGCTATTGTCCATCCCCGTTTCTTATTTAGATGTGATGGTGGAGTGAAAGGGGTCGGGTGAAATGGAGACGGTGAAGTGGAGCGGGTGAAGTGAAATAGAGAGAGGGGGAGAGACATGGAAGGGAGTGGGAGAATGGTTATTTGAAGAGCATGTGTGGGTGTGTATATGTATGCGCATGTATAAGTGTGAACTGTGGGGAAAACAAACTATTTTACGGTGAGAGCAGTACTAAAAAGGAAACAGCCAATCCTTACTGTTAGGGCGTAACAGGCTAGTCGGATAACATGTTTACATTCATGCAGACAAGTGGAAAGCATCTCACTTTTAGTATTCGGGTAGGCCTTTGGCCGAAGGGAAATCTTCAACGTAATCTGTTTATTTGCTAAACATGGACTCTAAATCCTGTTTTTACTGCTTTGTTCTTACTGTCCTGTTTTTGTTACCAATTTAATCCTCCGCAAAAAATCCCAAATTTTATTTAATTTGCTTTGCGGGAAGGATTGTTTTAACGAAGTCGCGTCTTGTTCCTACCTTCGAAACGCGGAGTAGATAAAACAGGGGACAACTGATAAAGGGATTGTTCTTTATGCTATCTGTCTCGTTTCTCTATTTGTTTCTTTCGTTGTTCGAAAAAAAGTTCGTTTTCCATGCTTTTGTTTTTTATGTTCTCGTTTCTCATTTTGTTCACGTTTTTTGACGTCCTGTACCCATATATGCATGTATGTATACATATATATGTAGGCATGTACATGTATGTGTGTATATATGCATATATTATTATTATTATTATTATTATTATTATTATTATTATTATTATTATTATATATGTATATATGTATATATATATATAAAAGAATATCAAAAATGGGACAAGAACGCAAAACATCCAAACAGTTAGATGATACAAAAAGGGACAACAAAACATCCAGACAGATGATACAAAAAACAAAAAAGGACGGGTCATTCGGTGTCTTCTTTCTTCAGTCGAGTTTCAGATTATCAGCCCCAAGGAAAAACTAAGCTAAAAACACTAGATTCCTTGGAAGAAAGCAGCGGATGCATAGGAAAACAAGGACGGAAAAAACGGAGAAATGGTACACAAATACAAATGCAAATAAAAGGCATTAACAACAGGTGTCTTTCGACTAAGGACGAATCAAATTAAGTTGGTGTGTATGGAAGTGAAGCCTTACGGCAGCGACAGGCCTGGGGAGGAATATAGATGTTGCACGGATGGTAGTCGAACCAAGAAAGAAAGTTCCGGCTTGGCCGAACACCGGTCACGTGGAGAGAGAAGAGAAAGAGATAGAGGCAGAGAGATAGAAGAATTAGGGAGGGACGAGAAAAAAGAAAAGAGACAGAGAGAAGTGAAAGAGGAGGGAAGGTGAGAATGAAGAGAAAGCCAGGAAATGTGAGAGAAGGGGAACGAAAGAAGAGAGCAAAGAATGAAGTAAGTGTGAAGGGGCTGATAGAAAGAAGAAAAGAATGAAAGAATAATAGAGTCGTACAAAATTTATAAATATATATATA
>NC_068983.1:123724094-123725400 GCF_001194135.2 Octopus bimaculoides | reverse complement strand
ACATATATATATATATACGTACGTGCGCACGTATGTATGTATGTATGTATGTAATGTATGTATGTATGTATGTATGTATGTGTGTATGTATGTATGTACGTATGTATGTATGTATACATGTATGTATACGACAGACACAAGCTGTTTACATACATAAATGCATATGAACCCAGGCTGTAAGTGTTCAGTTCATCTGCGCGAGATATTTCCCGATTTAAAATGCTCAACAACACCACGGGTTGTCGGTGCTATGATTTCGTACTTCTGTGAATTAACCAAATTGAAAGAAAAACTTCAGATATACTACATAATGAAAATACTGAATATCTACTACTTACCTTCAGAGAATACCTAGACGTTTCAGTGACTGTTCATCACATCTGCCACTTTTGGAAAAAAGACAATTACTCTGCTAGCTTCATGATATAACAGTTGCCGGTTTTACAAAAGATAGATAAATACTCGAGGAACGGGCAAAGGAACGAAGCAGCCATTTAAAATATCAAGAAGTAATAATAACTTTAAAAGGTACATGTTTAAGCCGATGCCATTGTAGTGAGACCTACAATCGAAACCTTGCAACCTTATAGTTGGGTCCAATTCAAATTCAAGTCAGGCAACACGCCTTGATTATCACCAATCAGCTGGCAGAAATATCACGCCATATAGAACTTCGTCGAATGTTCTATGACCAAATCACATACGTTTCTTAGTATGAAGGTAAGAGCCCGCAGAGTTTTGAGACCGTCACCAGAGAATACATATTCTCAACTCTCACCACAAGCAAGCCAGTGCGCGACCTTGTATAGCAGGAGCAATGTCGAGTTTTCCTTTGCTGAATCTAGCGAGAAATGACAGGAATTCTTCTTCACAACCCCACTCCAACTCTTTCTGGCGCTTCGAGAGTCTTATTAGAAATTATTATACTCAATTCTGATCTCCTACGTTCCACACTAGCAGCCACTGGAAATTTATATTCAATTGTTCTCCTGTTCAATAAATCTTTTAATAAAATATGCGATTATGTTCGCGTCTGTTCATGATGATATAACGCGCAGCAACAACATTGAACTTGCAATCATGGTGACAACATAAGAGAATCTCCGAATATGGTGACAAACATAACAGAAAGTGACGTTAAAATAGGCCAGAAAAATATTTGGCCATTGAAGATTGAGCATAAAGGAGACAAGAAGCACAACGTGTGTGTGTGTGTGCGAGAGAGGGAGAGAGGGGGGAGAGAGAGAGAGGAAGAAAGAGAGAGAGAAAGGGAGAGAGAGAGAGAGAGAGAGAGAGAGAGAGAGAG
>NC_068983.1:123722942-123723927 GCF_001194135.2 Octopus bimaculoides | reverse complement strand
GTGTGTGTGTGTGTGTGTGTGTGTGTGTGTGTGTGTGTGAACGTGTGTCTATGTGTCAGCATCCACTTCCATTAATATAACAGAGTATTTCTGAATATCAGTAAATTCAATTTTAATATTTTCAGAGTGGCCATATATACATACATACATACATACATACACACACACACATACAAAAAACGTGGATATAAACATTTGCTTTATAATAGTTTAATACATGAGTGTTGGCTTCTCTTGATGTCGGTGATGGTGAAGGAGGAAGACGAGGAGGAGGAGGAAGAGGACGACGACGACGAATTGTGCGTGTATATGTGTTGTGTATATCAATGTGAGTGTTTGTATGCGTGAGCCACATATTGATTAAAATGTACATTAGATACGAAAGAGAGAATCTATCTACGTATAATATCCTGTCACTAAAAAAAAAGGCGAATATCAATTTTTCTTAATATAGGGTATGAGATCCTCTCTTTCAGTTTGTTTAATTCACATACATAAATTCATAGCACTAGCTACCTGTTAAATCGTCGTGCAGTCAAAGATTAAATATCTCGCTCACAAGAATTTATTCTGCATAGGTCCTTGCTTATCTATTAACTATGCAACTTCAAGCAATTATGATGTAAGCAACCAAACTTATCATAAATCCTCGAGTATAATCCGCACTTTTTCCCCAAAATTTAAAGGTAAACATTTCTATTGCGTACTATATACGAGGTTAAAAATTTTAAATATTTTCTAAGCAAAATTTTCCAAGTGATTAATGTGTAAAGGTAATTTACTTAATATTTATTTTTCACTGACGTTATTACTGTTATTTCTTTATTTTCTGCAAACAAAGTGCACAAAAACCTACAGGTTTTCATTATGTTATATATACAATAATAATAAAGGACGTTACCGTATATACGTTAACGAACCAAGGACGTTATATAGACTCCTTGACTCAAGTTAGAGAAGGGGTGCGTATTATACACAAGGTTTA
>NC_068983.1:123721067-123721922 GCF_001194135.2 Octopus bimaculoides | reverse complement strand
ATGCAAATATTGTGTTAGAAGAAAATTCTTTTAGTGATTTCATCAGTCTAAACCTGTCATAGAAAATGGGGGTGGGGTTATGTGATTTTTTGAACGCACCGAAAAGCTGTCAGTGGATATATTCTTTTTGCAGCAGTCAGCGCTGTGTCTAACACGACCCATCATCTGAAATTTTAACACCTACTTCGAGTTTGTTGTCCTACATCATTCATAAGGTAAATTTGGAAGAACTGTGGTTGTTCATTTTCGGGTAACAGGGAACCAATGAGGTGATAGACTTGCCCTTGAACTTTACCGTCGGCATAAATTCATGTTTATCTATCTTCTTAGATGCACCAAACGATGTCATTTGAAATGCAGAGTTGTATTGTATGATATTGTTCGGAAAATCCTTTGACTAGATGGAAGTGCTTTCTAGAAGATCCATAAGAAGTTGAGAAGGAGCCGGTAGTGCTGGCAATGTTATCTGACCGCCTGAGCAGCACATACCATTTGTTTCGTTTGAAAATTTTAAAGCTCGACATAAACGACAGTTTGTGGTTAGCACCCCAATTTGGACAGAGTTATCATTTTTATACGAATGGGATGGATCATAACTGAAAACAGCTTCAGGAGTTGTGAAGAACGAATTTGTACGTAGTCTGTTTCTGGGAGCTATTCTATTGGACCTCTGTCTAATTATTAAAACATTAATGAATGATCCAGCATTAAGTGCTGCAACATGCATTTGCTGATCTTGAGAAAATTTAATCTCGCTTCTCTGCCTTCGGTTGTCTACAATCCTCCTTGCTTTATGCTTGTTTCTGGAGAGAGTACGTCTTTTCTTTGGTGACATATTTTTTCAATATTGTAAAC
>NC_068983.1:123719044-123720686 GCF_001194135.2 Octopus bimaculoides | reverse complement strand
AGTGATGGTGTGTCTTTTAAGGTGCACACACATATAGAAAATGCGACGTCATCGTATAAAATGTTTACGATAGTTGATTTGTGGAAAAGATTGTAATTATAATGTTAAATTTTTGAAATGCAAATATGTGAATGGAAATTAAGTTTAATTTATAGCCGAAATAGTACTGAATCTTTTGATACCCCATACGCCAAAATCTGTAACTCGGTTTTGGAATGCATAAGGAATATATATATATTCATTTTATTTTCATTTTTTCATTTTATCTAGTTTCAGCTCATGAGCTGTGGCCATGCTGGGGCACTGCCATTTAAAAGTGACAATCAATAGGACAGACATCTTTCAAACTGAAAGTGCTATCTCACATTACAATAGAGACGTAATACTGAACTAGTGTAAGATATAAGAGATTGCTTTGGGCTCGCATTAGGCAAGAGGTTGGAAATTTCCACTGCAAGGACCTTGACTTTTGTATTTGACACCTGTTGCTTTAAGTATTTTATTTCGATTTTATGTATATCTGCATGTATATATGTCTGTATGAGCCAAATGATGGAGACCTCTATATAGTAGCTAGACATGCTAGAAATAGCAGCCAAATCTCCCTCAAAACACCCTACTGTCTTAATCCGACAATTATACCTATTATGTAGTATGAATGAAAAACTGTAACTAAAGATTAAGATTAACATTTTACGTGTTTTAATAGCAATCAATTTTTTCTCTTTTTTACTTCATTAAAATGGTTGCCTTTTCGTCGTAGTTTTTCATGTCAGCTGTAAAGGTAAAGAGAGTTAATTTATACGGTGTTAAGTAGTGGAGATGTTTGATGATTGTATGTGGTGCTTACTTTTGACCGTTTCTTCTCAATAAGGATAATTGATTGATGACGAATCTTAATACAAAATATATACAACTTCGTATAAGAGAGACAAAGAGAGGAAAGAAGTGAGACAGCATAGCGACGGTTTTGGCAGACTGTCATCCTGCACTCCCATTGTTGCTAGCGAAATGGCATGTGCCGGCTGTCTGAGCAAACGTGTTGCTTTTGATGGCGAAACAAACAGGACAAAAAGATTACAAAAATAGCGATTCTCACTTTGAAACTCAGAATTTTGAAAATCTTTTTAGATTACGGAACGCCCCGATCTCTCATGTTTCAATGTTTAAAATTTCAGCGCGATCGGATGAACAATAGTCGAGTGATAAGCGCACAGACAGACAGACTGACAGAACGGATTTTATATATTAGATATATATCATTAAAGTGTTTCAGCTTCAAAGCTGCGGTCATGCTGGAGCACCATGTATTTCTAGGTGGTTGAGTTTATGTCCACTCATAGAGTGACCAATGGTTTCGCATCCACAAAGGCCTTAGCCTCGTGAACATCTCGTCAGACTCTAAAACCTTCGTGGATGCGAGACCATTGGTCACTCTATGACCGGACATAAACTCAACTACTTATAAATACATTACTACTCTATGCTTTAGAGTGGGCTTCTTTTTCGGATATATGATAAATATATATGTGCGTGTATGTGTGTGTGTGTGTGTGTATATATATATATATATATATATATATGTTTATATATGTATATATGTGTATATATATGTATATATATATATATATGCAAATTCAAC
>NC_068983.1:123718146-123718635 GCF_001194135.2 Octopus bimaculoides | reverse complement strand
AAGCCAGCCCCTTAAAAACAGACTGAATTATAGGTTTTGAGATTTGCATTTCCTCGCATTTGGTAAAAATGTGTTTTTTATGGTAGTCTGACCTTAGAGTCCCTCATAGCGTGAGGCATTATTGTATAGTAATGCCCTTATATAAATAAATATATATATATATATGTATGTGTATATAGATGTATATATATATAGGTATATATATTCGAAACGCCTAGTGTAGAATAGAGGCAGCTGATGAAGGAAAAGTTCCAAATGTGGTTTGTCTGTTTTCCTATGTGTTCATTCTGTTGTCCGTAAAAAAAAGTCCATTTTTTGTGCTTTGTTTATGTTCCCGTTTCTTTTTTTGTCCACGTTTTTTTGACGTCCTGTACCCGGATATGCATCTATATATACATGGAGATGTAGGTATGTACATATATGTATGTATACATGCATATGCTCTTATATCATTTGTATTATTACATATATATGTATATATATATATAT
>NC_068983.1:123716832-123718136 GCF_001194135.2 Octopus bimaculoides | reverse complement strand
CTACACCATATCTCACAACACATCACATCACAACACACCATCACGCACACACCAGCACTGACCAATTGATGTTGAAATTCCAATGAAGGAGCCTTGGATCTAGGTTAGAAACTAGGTTCTTTCTTTATTGGCAAGAAATCTCGAAATAAACTGAATAATGACATACATACATAAACGCATGCATGGATACATACATACGTACATAAATGGGACTGTCAACTCCTAGCCGAATATGACTGTCATTGACAAATTATCTTATCTTAGATCTTAAAGACAATGACTCTCAACAAAATCCTTGCTGAAATTTAAAGTCAATAACAGCTTCTATAACAACGTAAGGCTCTTTCCTGCAAAGCTAGCAGTCCAGAAACAAGCAGGAGCAAGGTCCCCGGCTTCTCATAGAATGGTGTCCTATATCGAAAATTCCTTCTACAAAGATGTCTAAACAAAGACTAAATGTCTCTCTTACATGCATACCTGCGAACGTACATACATACTTGCATACACAGATGCATGCATACATTCATACACGTGTATACATGAATATAAACTGTATAACTTGCTTAATTTTTATCATTAGTTTCGACTGTCTCACATGTAATTTGCTTTATGAAATTAGCTTCGTTATGACAATACTTGAAATTCTTTGGGACAGAATTCTGAAATCCAACACAAACATAGAATTAATGGCTAAACACTTATATCAAATATGCACTTTCTTTTTGTTGTTTTTGTTTTCTTTTGTTAACATAAAAATATAAATTTTCAGCGCTGAAATTATGTTATTTGGGACAAACAGCTTGATTCTCAGGAAACATTTGGATTCAGTTTCCTTTAAAATGTTCTGTGGAATTAACAGTTAGGATTGTAGTGTTTAGATATGTATCATGGTAAACAGATGCAAAAGGAATGTATATGCCTTTGAAGTAAACAAATGAGTGAATCGATTTGTAATTAAAAATAATTTATTCACTGGACTTGATTTGTCGTTGGTACACTTAAGTCTTCACTACATGCAAAATGTGAGCTTTTATAGTTGACGAGTAGGTTCAAATGCTTGTTTGGAACAGACTGTCTCACATGACTTATTTGCAAGTTGTGATTGGTTGGGTTGCATATTGGCGCGCGATCGAGTGAGAGACAAATTGCACGAATATCAACCAATCGGAGTGGTAGACACAAAGGGATCCAAAACAGTGCCCAAAGGCTAGCTGTTACCTGCTATGTTCGTATGTACTTAATATAAGTGGAGAAGCTCACTAAAGTTCGCTACAAATGCTTATAAATTCCATTTTAGGATTATA
>NC_068983.1:123713259-123716792 GCF_001194135.2 Octopus bimaculoides | reverse complement strand
TATATATATATATATATGTATATATATATATTGGAAGGTTTGGAGGTGATGTACAGGAATTGTATTGTAGAAAAAAATTAAGGTACTCAGTATGTATGTATGTATACAGACCTGACTGAGTCAATGCTTGTTCATTATTGGTGCGTATTATTATATCGGTTGTAAATGGGTAAATGGCAAATCAAAATCGGTGGAATTGGAAATGAATTTGATGAAACATCGCCAAACATCTCAAGACATTTAAACTGGCACCATCGTTTCTGCTACTCCAACGTTTCTAGTTAAACAAAAACAACGATGACGACGACGACGACAACGATCCTTTTCACAGTAGGCACAAGGCCTGGAATTTTGTTAGCTCGACCGGTACTTATTCCAACGACCCCAAAAGGATAAAAGGAAAAGTCGACCTCGGTGAAATTTGAACTCGGAACGTAAAGACGGGCGAAATGTTGCTAGGCATTTTTCCCACCGTGCTGGCGAATCCACCAGCTTGCCACCTTAACAACAACGACGACGAGAAGGATATTTCTTTCTAAGGTTACTAATTTTGAGGGGAGGGGGAATCGATTACATTGACCCGAGTACTGAACTGGTACTTATTTTATCAATCCCGAAAAGCTGAAGGACATTTGCTGAACAAACAAGGAAGCAACTCACAATGCTCAGAAGCGTGCATCCTCAATCAGTTGCGGACCGGTTGTACTGGAAAAGAGCAGAAGGAGAAATATAAGTGTGAGTTGAAGAGGTTGTAGAACTAGGGAAGACGAGAATAAGTGTTTATCAAGACCGATAAAAAGAGACACTCCATAAGAAGATAATACTTGAACGACTATTTACAGAATCTGTAGAGCCTCAAAAAAAAAAAAAATGAGAGAGAGAGAGAGAGAAAGAGAAATCAGGAAATTATGGAAGAGAGAAAACTTTTAAGGAGAGAAGCTTTACTCCAGTGTTTCTTGACCATTTTTTTAACCAATATTTTTATAATTAAATATTAGGAATTGTATAAAAATAGTTAAAATATTTTGTGTATTATAGAAATATAACCAATTTATTGCAGATAAATTTTAATAATAAAATCTTATATGGTTCTCCAAGGGCCACATGGATCCCGGTTGTAAACCATTGTACTCGATGTTTTCAAACGCACAAATGAACAAAAGGTGGCTATATCTAAAGAAAGAAGTATTTAAGAAAGAGACCGAACGAATGATTTTGGCAGAACAGGAACAGGTACTAGGGGTAAACGGAATTAAGATGATAAATCAAGAGAGCTAGTCACTCAAATATAGAATGTGATGGTTCAGGTGAGACTGCAGCTCATGTTGTATCTGAATGTTCACAAATAACTCATAATGAACAAAAAAAAAGTCTAAGCATTATAAGATTGATGCCAATAATTCACGGAAATTTTTTGTAAGAAATTTGGTTTTGTGTGCACAAAAGAGAGCTAAAATTTCTTTATGGCAAAAGAAGTGCAAACTCTAGAAAACAATCAATTGGGGTTATTGTGGAACTTGCCTACTTAAACCAAAAGAACAGAATACAACAGGTCGGATAGTGTAGTCATAGACATGAAGAAACTGTATAAGTTATCGACATGACATGCGCATTTGATGCAAAAAAGTAAAAAGTAAGAGTAGAGTACCATACTGACTTGAAGTATTAGATCCTCAAGTGTTGAAACAAAGAAGTTAACAAGGTCATGATGACGCTTCTGATTATTACTGGGGCCTAGGAGAAGTAACAAAGAATTTGAGAGATGTTGAAAAGCTTGATCGTAATCTAGAAGTATATGCAGTGCAACTGTAAGAATTATCCGAAATCCTCAATACAAAGCAAGAACAGATATGAAGAGCAGAAAAAAAACTTTTATGTAGAAGATACAAAATGCTTCTCATTCTAGATCACTCGTTGTTGATTGGTAGGAAGTACATTTAAACAGGACAGAGTGATTGCATAAAAAAGTGTAAATAAGGGAATTAACAAAAACAAAAAAAAAATATCATAGAAAAATTGCCTCAAAGTAGGAGGGTTGCTCGTGAAAGCACCCCAAAACCCCCGGCTACGCTGACCAATAAGGCGAGTGCCCTCTCCCAGTCATCTTCAATCTACATGCACATAATCTGAGTAACGACCTTGCTTGTCACCCTCATTCATCTTTCAACACATTTGAAAGGAAGTAGCATTTCCTTCCTCTTTTCGGTGAAACTCGAAAACGTTTACGAGGGCTTATCCAAAAACGAAAGTCTCTGTCTTCGGCTCTTTCAGTCGTGTCCACCACACAAGCTTCTTCGCCAAATCTATCAGACGGATAAAGGCTACTCACCCTTCCAAGCTAAAGGGAAGCGGCGGGACAATCTTCACAATGAACTCAACTGGCAGCCAGATCCATTCCACTCGTGACATCTGGTGTTCGACATAATTCCACAAGTCAACAATGTTCCGGCACTGGAGGAGTATGTGCAGAATGGTTTCGTCACTCTATGCGCATCTTGGGCAAGGCAAGCACATAGCACTTCCGTGACTGTAAAGTTTATCTCAAACCACTAACTCTCATCGGTAGCACCGCCAGACCAAGAACTTATGGAAATTATCCCTAATAGTCTTCGATTCGAAAGTCCCCCACAACAACCAGCCAGTTTGTCACCTCGTCATAATTCTTCTCCACCTGGAGATCTGGGCCAAACCAGGCCTTGAGCAATCCAACTTGTCTATCCGTCCAGCACCCCACGACACTGTAGGCTGGCATGAAACTGCGTCTTCCTGTAATCGCCAACTTTTCCTGGTTGATTCTGGCTTCTGTCATATTTTCATAACCTATTAGAGCCGTGTCAATCACCTCGATGTGCTTGGTGTCCGACATTATTAGTGATTTCGTCTGTTAATGCTGATACAGACCTTTCGCATTCTAGTTATGCGGGATGCCTCTCAATATCTCTCCGTAGTAGTAGCTCAAGAGTCAGTACATACCGAGGAGATGAGAGGCACGATTTTAATAAACCAAGTGCACATGATTTGGAATAATTCCATTAGGTTGCCATTCACCTTAACCACCTCGTAGATATTGCTGTATATTGCAGCGATCCAACCCTTGGAAACAGGGCCATAACCAGCTGCTGTGATGACAGCCGTTAAGTATTGCTGGTCGATCCTATCGAAAGTTTTCGATTGATCTAAGTTGACTTGGATTCCACTCGTAACAGATTTTTTTTTTTTTACCCACTTTCTCTGTGATGTATCGCACAAGATGGATGTTAACATGGATGGAGCTGTTCAGCATGGTACATGTCTGCGCATGTACCAACCTCTCCGCTAAGTCGCAGGAGTGGCTGTGTGGTAAGTTGCTTGCTTACCAACCACATGGTCCCGGGTTCAGTCCCACTGCATGGCACCTTGGGCAAGTGTCTTCTACTATAGCCTCGGGCCGACCAAAGCCTTGTGAATGGATTTGGTAGACGGAAACTGAAAGAAGCCCGTCGTATATATGTATGTATATATATATATATATATATATATATATATATATATAT
>NC_068983.1:123711788-123713207 GCF_001194135.2 Octopus bimaculoides | reverse complement strand
TGTGTGTGTGTGTGTGTGTGTGTGTGTGTGTGTGTGTGTGTGTCTGTCTGTTTGTCCCTTCAGCATCGCTTGACAACCGATGCTGGTATGTTTACGTCCCCGTAACTTAGCGTTTCGGCAAAAGAGACCGATAGAATAAGTACTAGGCTTACAAAGAATAAGCTCTGAGGTCGAGTTGCTCGACTATAAAGGCGGTACTCCAACATGGCCACAGTCAAATGACAAACAAGTAAAAGAGTAAAAGAGAGAGTAAAGAGTAACTAATTGATCATTTAGGTATGTATGTATGTATGTATGTATGTATGTATGTATGTAGGTAGGTAGGTTAGTGGGTAGGTAGGTAGGTAGGTTAGTGGGTAGGTGGGCATGTATGAGGTGGTATAGGCAGGTATATAGAGGATAGGTTACAACGACAGCAGACTGCAGTTAAGCCCATACAAACTAATACATGTAAATATATACAATTCCGAGACACATCCGTACACATCAACACGTACGCACGGACAGATATGCGCACACGAGCACACAACCACACACATATCACGCATACACACGAACGCACACACGCACACACACACATAAATGCACAGAGACGCGCACACAAGCATGCACACACACATATGCAGGAATACACACACACATACACACACTAGAACACGCGCGCGCGCACTCATTCTGACACAATTTCGATATACATCCCTGCACGTCCTCACACACGGACGGACATGTACATTGACGCACACATAAACAGACAGGAACAAAAAAAAAAAAACATAACCACACACACACACGCACACCACATACACATACATGCACAGGCACACAAGGACGCACATGCATATATTCGTTTCAAAATGGGAAAGAAACTGATACTTCTTTGGCCATGCCTATAGAGTTTATCTCTTGAGCAACAAAATTCCCTTGGTCAATATAAAGTTTGAGACCCGTTAAGGAAAAGAAAAAAACCCCAGCCTACTAGGTGTTAAAAAATGTGTAGAAAATAAATATTTAAAAAATTGCACAAATGAACGGGGGAGGGGAGCACTTTCAGAAAATTCGCATGATTCGATTTTTCCTTCATAACTTTCAGGAAAATGGGGGGGGGGAAACGGATCGTGTGAATTTTCCGACAGTCCTCTCCCCACCCCCTTCGGAAAAATTTTCTCCAGAAATTTCTTTATAGTCGTAATTTGTATCATTTGATCGGTATTTCTACAAAATTTCATCAGTACATATCCAGTTTCTTGAAAGTCCTCTCTCCACCCCCATCCCCGTTCGTCTGCACATATTTTTTTTCATATTCGTTTTCTACACCTAGTAGGCTTTTTTTTTCTTTTTTCGTTAATGTATCTCAAACTTTATATTAACTATTTCCTTTATAGCATTGTCAGAACGGACCTCTGGAAATTGTCCTTAATT
>NC_068983.1:123706119-123709432 GCF_001194135.2 Octopus bimaculoides | reverse complement strand
CATACATCAAGGTATATTTGTAGAAAATTTCACGAAAAAATATTCATTTTCCTGGAAGTTAAGAGGAATTTAAGTGGACTCTGTTGGAATTTCCGAAAATTGTCCCCCACCCCCATTCCAAAACACTTTCACCGAAAATTTTTGTATATCCGGAATCTACATAATAAATAATATATGTATAGAAAATTTCATTAAAAAATATTCATTTTTCTGAAAGTTATGACCTTCCAAAGTCGTGGGGGTACAACTCTGTAGTTATGCCATCTCTTCCTCCTTTGCTCGTTATCACAGAGAAACTGGGGGTTTTTTTTTTTTGTATTATTATCGTAAATTCAGTATAAACAATGGAGCGGTTGTTTCTACTTAGGTATTTTCTTAACTATTGAGGTATCTTTCAGTGACCACAACTATTATCCAGTGGTTTATTTATGCTGTAAGTGCTGGTGGGTTCGTTCCTTTTGATTTGGTTGTCGATGAAATTTTTTGTGATTTAATATACTTTAATTAGTGAATCATCGAGATTGTATATTTGCATTTAGTAAACAAGCTTTCACGTTTTTAATTGAAGGAGTTAGTCGGGAGTATTCTCCCTTACATTTCATTTTCTAATGGAAAATTGAATCTGAGTGAGCTAGCGAGTATGTATGTATGTACGTGCGTGTGTGCGTGCGCATATATATAGATATGCATGTATCTATCAATTTTTCGCTCTTTGTGTATGTATGTATGTATGTATGTATATATGTATGTATGCATGTAAGTCAGACCTGTTTTTCATTGTGCTGACACAGAGACTTTGTACAAAAGGTAAGACAGAAAAGATCCTTAACAGGCCAGAGATAGCAGTATAATTCTTCTGAGAAGAGTAATAGTGATAGAAAGGATGGGTGGGTATACTGTCAGCTGAGAAATAGCTAGAAAAAGTAATTGATGTAGGATAATTGAGACTGTCGGCCACTCAAGAGCAACATTTATCTCAGTATGTGTTCCAGAGGCAGGACTGTTAGAAGAAGGGACCACTTCTATGAAACCCTTCTGCAGATTCTCTCAGTGATGACTGGTAGGAACTTCAGCAGAAATGTTGGCCAACATGATGATAGCTTACATGACATTTGAGGGTTGTGGATATGGTTCAAGAAATGATGAGAGTGTGAGGCTTCTGGAGTTCTGTGATACAAATGATCTAACAATTTGCAACATGCAGTTTAAGAAATTAGCCAATCATCTCATCACCTTCCAATTTAGCAAACACACAAGTCAGTTAGATTACATTTTCCCCAGAAAATAAGACTGAAATGATACTGTAGATAACAAAACCTTTCCTAGTGAAGAATGCACTGCACATCATAGATTAGTGACTGGTGACTTCCGAGTAAGAGCTAGGTAGACACAGACACAAGACAGTATGGAGAAGGAAGATATGTAGATTAAAGGATCCTTCAATTGAGAAATGGTTTAGAGAAATTCTAATTGATGTATATGACTGTAGGGAGAAAGATCTGGATACCCACAGTATCAATGATAACTGGGAATTTCTATGAAATAAACAGCCTTGGGCTACAGATCAGACATGCAGCTAGAGTGAACGAAGGGTGATGGAATGATATAGTTGATAAAACAGTAAAGGCTAAGGAACAGGCTTGGAAAATCTGAAAGGAAGCTGGTAGTAGAAAGCATTATCAAATGGCTAGAACATAGATGACAGGTATATATGGTTATGGGTGAAGCTAGATGACAGTTATATTTGGCTATAGAAGAAAATTTTTCAGGGTTGTGGGACAGTGTGAAAGAGAACTGAGATATCAGTAATGAGAAGTGTACTCAGAATGATGAATACATACTTGCCATAGATATGGAAAACAAGAAAGATGTGGAAGTGCTATTATGAAAGGATGCTGAATGTGAAGAATGATGTATGGGACAAAGAGGGGCTACGTCACGCTGATCCTACAGAAAAAGACTAGCAATTCTAGTGAACAGCAGCTTAGTATATAAAGCAATTAAGGACATGAAGAGAGGGAAAGCTATATGTCCATCAAGGATAGCTGCAAAAATGCTCAAAATATCTGGTGAGGTAGGATACATGATCACCAGCCATACAGTTAATAAAGATGTTGTACCTAATGACTGGCATAGCAGCAGCATCATAAACTGCAGCAAAAGCAAAGAAGATGCTTTAGAGAGAAGTAACTATAGAGCTGAAACTATAAAAGAAAAAAAAAATATCTGGCTTAAATATTCTATCTGTTCTACATTCAAACTGAACACACATGGGCTTCTGATGATAGCCACAACCCCCTATTACAACAAGGCTCTGGCATTTGGTGGGTTTAAGGACTGCATCTCTTATATGCTGGGCCCTAACACCTGAAAAAGGAAGTGCTACCATAAAATCATTCGGTTTGCATCCCCCTTCTCATCCAACATCAAGACTTGTGGGAAAAATCTTAAAGCTATGACATAATGCACGATTAGATCAAAACAATGTGATTAAATAAGCATTATATTTGACAGAGTAATCTGAAAGCTAAAGGGTTAAGACAGTGAGGTGCTATTTGAGAAATATTTGATAGTTAATGCTAGCAGACAGAGCAATCTCTAGAAACCCTTTGGTAACTAGTTCTATCATTATTAACCAAGCAAATGAGCAATTCGAATAATTTTTTATGTCAATTTATAGAATATGAGTGTAGCAATGTTTAAACTTTGAGACATGTGATCAGTAACCCAGCACCATAATATCAGTTGCTGTATCTTCAGATCACTTCCTACAAAAAATAAAATGTAGAAATGAATGAAGCCGGCTGATGATGTACAAATTTTGTGGATAGAATAAAACTCAAATAAATGAAATCTAAAATTAACAAGAGCCAGAAATAGATAATGCTTAAAAGGAAACTTTGGCCTCCTCAGTTTGTATAAATTATTATTATCAGATGATGTGCTGGCAGAACTGTTACTGTACTGGAAAAGAAATGTTTAGCAGCATTTCTTTCGGCTTTATGTTCTGAGTTCAAATACTGTTGGGCTTCACTTAGCACACCAGGCAAGATGCTTAGTGGCATTTTGTTCATCTTTACATTCTGAATTAAAATTCCAGTTCACCAAGGTTGACTCCGTCTTTCATCCTTTAGGTGTCAATAAAATAAGTACCAGTGAAACATGGATACCAATGTAATCGACCTGCCCATTTCCTTAGATTTGCTGGCCTTGTACCAAAATTTGAAATCATCATAATCATCATCATCATCATTATTATTGAAAACAAAATATGTGCAAATTTTTAATAAATGAGTTTTGAACATTAGGTTCA
>NC_068983.1:123705065-123706109 GCF_001194135.2 Octopus bimaculoides | reverse complement strand
AAATAAAATCTTCAACATTCTCCAGCAAAAAAAAAAAAAAAAATTCAAGAATCCAATCAAATTAATTAATTTCAAGAATATTTAATTATTTATTCATTGATAATTGTTTAGTTTCAATTTTAATGTTAAAAAAATTTTTTAATGTATGTTTGTGAATGAGAGGGAGATTGGAAGCAGGGACTGGGGAGAACAGGCATAAGAAGAATTCAGTTTATCACTTGGGTAGAGTTGTAGAGTTAATTCCCTTCATAAGGGGACATCATGTAAGCGAAAGTCTGCTGGTTTTATCTCACAGATAGTCAAAATGAATTATTTAACTTTCTCTATAATCCAGAAGTGATGATATTTTTTACATCTTGGCAGGAAGGAGAAGAAAAATAACACAATTTCCTTTCTTATCTTTTTTTTTTTTTTTGGAAAGAAAAATTTAAAGCATGAGGTGGAGTGAAGTAATGACATTGATCCATTTTGTGAGAAACATGAAATATATTAAAGTTTTATATCATAAACTTTGTCTCTCCAATTTTGTAACAGTATTGGTAAAATTATTATTATCATTATATATATATATATGAGCTGTAAAAAATACAAATTAAAAAAGAATATGATCTTTTAGACATTATGATCTTGTGATCCAGTGCTTGAGAACTAAAGAGGAGTTCAATGATGGTATATTTCCAGATAAATTACAGTCACTTTCTTGGGTATATTACAAGCAGTTTCACACCTTATATTGTCAGAGCTGCTCAACATGATGTCGTAGATGTTTTAAATAATCTAGCTGCATGCCACCCAGTGCTGAATCAACTAATTTCTGGGGTAGCATACCCTGCAACAGATTGTAAAATAAAATGTTAATTAGAGAAATTAACAAGAAAAAAACTTCAAAAACTGACAGCAGGAAAATAAACACAAACACTAATATATATATATATATATATATATATATATATATATACCGGAGTAAGCACATAAAATGTGCAACAAGGTGGAAAAAAAGAGTACTCAAATACCAGAGGTAGAGTGATATGCTTTATTTAAAAG
>NC_068983.1:123694202-123704786 GCF_001194135.2 Octopus bimaculoides | reverse complement strand
ATATATATATATGTGTGTGTGTGTATACATACACACACACATACAAAAATATACAAAAATTGAAGCAGTGAGTGAGTTAATTAAGGAAATCTCAAATGAAAAGATCAGAGTGAAGGGTACAGATTGTGTGATGCTTGTGTGTGAAGTGTGGCATTGCATGACATCAAAACAAAGGCACTGAATGCAGAATGCATGTAAAATCTGGAAAGATATGAAACAAGTATGCTCTGCTGGATGTGTAATATTATTGTGAGATGGAGTACAAATGAACTGAGAGAAAAACTGGGTACAAAAGGAATCAGTTGTGATGTGCAAGAGAGAAGACAGCGCTAGTACATGCATGTGATGAGTATGGTGGAGTAAATAAGTGCCAAACTATCTAAAAGGAAGGAACCTGTGGAAGAGGAAGACTAACAAAAACATGAGAAGAAATAGTGAAAGCTAAATCCCACAAAGGAGATGATAAGGGGGCCCAAAATGTGGTGGGACACTTTAGTGGAGAAACTACTTCTAATACATGTGAGCATAGAAAAATAAATGAAGATGAATGATGCCAGCAGTTTGGCACTTCAATGTTAAATCATTATGTCTCAAATGTTTGAAAAACAACCATATTTTGAAAGCTAAAAACTGTGGATTGATACCTGGTGGTATTTGGTCAAGGGGACTAAATGTTATGGACTCATATTACTTTACATACAGAACTAATAAAATCTTACCTTTAAATTTGTATTACAAAACCAGTAAAATTTACATTTATTAGGTTCTGTAGAGAGTGGTTCAACTAAGTAACCACCAGCACCATTTTCACCTCTGAAATATAAAGAAGTTAATATTGTCAACACGGATAAACAAAAATAAGAGAGATGTTGTTTCTGAAATAATATGGTATTATTGTAATGAATCTATAAAATATCAGTAATTACTATCACTGTCTTATCTCCCAACTCCTACTTTATACTAAACCACTTTCACTAGCCTTTCTGTCTCAGAACTGCAGGACTTTCGAATTTCTGTTGTTCTCTTTCAACTATTGATCTCAGAATAGATTAATTTAAAATATTAATCATACAACTACTGTTAAGAACCTAGCATTCTAACAGAAAAGTTTCTGAACAAGCACATATAGACATGTCTTTTTCCCCTCACCAATGTTAACTAGTCCATATTTAACATGATTGAATTAGTTCACATGCAATCAATGAACACTTATCTGAAGATGTATTAAAGTGAATGTATAAAATGATTTTTTTTTTAGTCTTTTCTTGCATAGTCTCGTCCTTGTGTTTATTTTTACAAAACAAGTATTTTTCCAGTGTCCAAGCATTGTCGTCACTACTGTCTAGTGGAATTATTCAGCTACTTCCAACTATAGCTACGATATTAGAAGTAATTATTTGTTTCTCTAGTTATTTATTTGGTTCTCTCTATCTAGTAACTGCAAGGTCGCAAAAGTAGTAATGAGGAAGAAAAAAAAAATCATTTTATTTATTCACTTTAACAATCAGATATCAACCTTAGGGCACAACTGCTAACTCAGCAGTTCTCAACGTTTCCACTACTATCATGGACTCTTCTTAATTAAATGATTTTTTTTTCACAGACTCACCCCTCCCCAAGCTTTTAAACTCAGCTCACAGACTGCCAGTACTACCTTTGTGGACCCTCAGGCGTTTGTGGATACAAATTGGGAACTACTGCTTTACATTGGGATTTGACCTGCTAGAAATACCAGTTACATGTCCCTCAAAAATATATCCTATTATATAAGAAAAAAGAAACAAGATATATTACAGAATCTAGTTGTAAATGCACTGCTTAAAATTAAGATGGAATGGTCAAGGCTAGAATGCCTTGGATCAAAGCTTTACTCATTCAATGCACATCTGCAGCTAAACAATAACCTAGCTTACTTCCTGTAAATTTCAAAATATTTATCATTTATTCAATCAAATAACTTTATTTCCTTTTCTTTGATTACATTATTAACTCTCTATTGTTTCGTTTTTTTTTCTTGTAATAACATTAATAAAATCTATCAAATAATCTTTATTAATAAAAAGATGATGCTAGCAGTCTGTAAACATTTCTAGATTGAAAGTCTTGAAATAAGTATCCACAAAAATAAGTTGTGGTGGTTGAGCCATTTAACATCTCTCTTAAAATGCTTTCAATTCAGAGCAAACCCAATCCACCCTGCTTTATCTGATAATATCTAACTATAAGTGTTATAATGTAAGACGAATAATATTGTGCTCATATAATAACTTCATTAACGAATGAAAAAACATTGCAACAATTCCAAACTAAAGTGCAAAATGGCAAATGGTAACTTCAGCTGTCCATCATGCTAAGGTGAAAAGAGTAAATCCACAACAATGATTCAATGTATATCTAATGTCACCTGATAGAGTCAATAAAGTGTCCCCTCAGATGAATCAAAAGTAAGCTTAAATAATAAATGATGTGGGACTGAAAATCATCACATGATAGAATCATGTCCATTGATTGGATGATACTTAAACCATGTTTAGTGTCAAGACAACTGGAATTGTCTCAATAAGAAAATCAGAAAGGTATTTTAGCAAAACTGAGTTGAAGGAAACAATAATGAATTTTACCCTTTAACCTTTTAACTGCAAAATTAAATTTCAAGGTTAATCTAGTAATGAGGTTAAATATCTAGCAAAAAATAAAATTAGTATTTTCTGCAAGTTTTTTGTTGCCTCAATAAACTTGACATATCTCAACAAAAAATAGTTTCAAACACAATTTTCCTCAACAAAAGATATATTGGTATATAAAAATTGCTTTCTGCAGTTAAAGGTAAGGAAATTCTAAATGGATATATCTGATTTCTGCAGCAAAAAGGTTAACTTTTTAAGTCATTTGACTTATTCCCCTTGTAAATCTTTGTGAACATTTATATTTAGTAGATTGATTGACCGTCTTCCATCAAAATGTAGCAAGTAATCTTGATTTCATTCAAGAGAGCACATTTACATTTAGAGCAATTGTATATTCTATTTCCAAAACCGATAATTCCTTTAAACTCATTGAAGAGGTTTTGATATATGTTCCAAAATTGTTACCAGTCAAAATGAAACAGTAATTTATTACACATTAGATAAAAGTATCAGAGATATGGTTTCATAGCACTAATAAACTAGGAAAAAAAAAAAATTTAATATGTTTTAGGATAATTTTAATTTGTTTTGTGACTGTTTTAATTTGCTTAAAGATTATGTTGTTTTGTAATTTGGTTTGGAATCGTTTTAATTTGCTTCAAGATTATTTTCATTTGTTTCAGATTATTTTTATTTGCTTCAAAAATATTTTAATTTGATTCAAGATTATTTTAATTTGTTTCGGAAGTATCTGAATCTTCATTAATTTGCGCTTATAAAGGTGTAAATAAAAAAAAACATGATTTTTTTGACAATCAAGTTTTCTTTTTGACAACCACTTTTGACAAAAAGTGACTACATACCTGACACATTTATCAACTGGAGGTATACTGGGAAATTTCACACTCATTCCAGTTGAAAAATATAACCCCTTTCGTTTTCCCCATTTGCGTACTACCACAAAATCTCGACTTTTCACCAAACCCTTGGCACCAGGAGCAGCAACATAGTAGGATATATCACAGTTCTCACTTAGGGGCTTGATTAACTGCAACAAGATAGCCATTATTGGCACAGAGTTATTTAAACAGAAGTAACATCATGAGCATGGCATTTCGACAAGGTTATCAATATGAACAGAGTATTAAAGAAATAGTAACAGAGTATTGATGAGATAGAAAAAGGGTATGAATGAGAGTGGAGCTGAGTATTAGTTTACATTAGAACAGAGTGTTTAACTATGAGAAATTGCATAGAAAGAAACTTGTGCCACGTAAAAAACACCCAGTACACTCTGTAAAGTGGATGGCACTAAGAAGGGCATGCAACTGCAGAAACCAAGCTAAACTAGACTGGAAACTGGTGCAGCTCCCCTGCATGTCAGCTCTGGTCAAACTGTCCAACTCATGTTATAATGGACAATGGATGTTAAATGATGACAAGACATGAGAGATGAACAGTGTCTAGGCAGGAATAATAAGCAAGGAGACTGTATTTAGACAGGGAGATAAACATGAAAGGGTATTGTTTAGGGAAGATTATTACGAGTAACATGTAATTAAGATGTGAACATCATCACCAATAAAGTATTAGATAAATGTATTGACATGGGAAAACCTTATACTTGGATTATAACATCAAGTACAAGATCACTAAACATTATCAGTATCATAAAATGGCTATTTATACAGGAGCATCAATTTCAGTAATTATTTAGATAGAAATAGCAACATTCATCATTATTGTTGTTTTAACATCCACTTTTCCATGCTTGCATGGGTTGGATGGGGTTTACGGAGGCAGATTTTCTATGATCGGATGCCCTTCTTATTGTCCATCCTTACCTGTCCCCAAGCAAAGTAATATTTTCTCATTGCCAGGCATGTTTTTGCAGAATATTGGAAACAAATGGCAAACTAAATACCAATTACAGAAAAATGAACAAGAATTTGATTTTAGAAACAAAATATAAACAGAAACGTCCATATTACCTTACTATCTGCTATTGTTGGATTCCATGTTGGTAAATCTTCAGTTCTAAAAACCAGATCTTCCCATAATTCTTTTGCACTTATGTTTAATACGGCCTTCACAAGAAACAAACAAATGTAATTGATAGATGGGATGGTTTTTACAAATTAATCATGGTGAGTAGTTTCTAAGGCAAGTATACTTTCTACACTAACCTCTCAAGCTTTAAAGAAAGAATGCTACTTGTTCTTAGAATAACATATTTTTGATTATCAGTACAGTACAATGTCAATTGCTTACAATCAATAATCTAGCACCCTTAAATACACAATCCCTATACCTCTTAATGAATTATAAATAAGAAAATTTAATGGCCAAGAACATTTACAGAAGATATTAGTTAATTAGAGGAGACAGTTCATATGTTCTCAATGAAGCTAGCTGTAACTAGCCAGTACTGTTTAGCCAATACATTTTAATTTCCAAATGACGGGCTTTAACAAACAGTACTTTTCAACATTATTAACATATCACTTTAGAATACAACTCAAAGATGGTATCAACCTTCTTTTCAAGAATCTTATTAACTACTTCGTAATATGCACTCTGTTGAAATACACTAGTTCTCTACATTGAGAAGTCATAGTGTTGGTACTATGGACATTGAATTAGATGGAATGTCACAGGAAAGAACCACAAGATGGATTCTTCAAGCTGAGCCAATTGGCAGGAGACTTAGGGGTAAGAATAAGATGGTGGGATAATATCCATAATCTCAGTTGGTCATGCTTGGGAATCCAACCAGAAAGTGTAACAATGGCTGCTTCTGATAGGACCGTATGGAGGAGGTGCCTGAAGACTCTACCCCTCCCAAGAATAGTGAGTGAAGAAAATGGGTGAATGGGTTTTGAAATTCTGAAATTCATTCACAGAAAACTAGGTTAATAAGGTGATCACTTACTGGCTTAATGAGTTAAAGTGGCCGTTGCCAGTACCGCCTGACTGGCCTTCGTAGGATTTTCGAGTGAGATTGTTGCCAGTGCCCCTAGACTGGCTCTTGTGCGGGTGGCACATAAAATACACCATTTTGAACGTGGCCGTTGCCAGTACCGCCTGACTGGCCTTCATGCCGGTGGCATGTAAAAGCACCCACTATACTCTCGGGAGTGGTTGGCGTTAGGAAGGGCATCCAGCTGTAGAAACTCTGCCAAATCAGATTGGAGCCTGGTGTAGCCACCTGGTCCACCAGTCCTCAGTCAAATCGTCCAACCCATGCTAGCATGGAAAGCGGACGTTAAACGATGATGATGATGATCTTCTCATTAAAGCTAGCTATAATTAAAAGGCTTCTAGCTAACAACAATAGGACAATGCATAATCTGGTAATTTGCAGTGCTGATCTCAAACTCCTACAAACCAAGAGGTTAGGTGGCTGATTGACCTTGCCTAAAATCACACCCAACTATTTATTAAAAAAGAAAAGAATAATTGGACAATATAACCCCTGATATACAAAAAGGGGAATTGATGATGGCTGAAAAGCCTTTGATCTACTTCTACTTAATCAGATGTGACCTGTATTCTATTGTAATTCTTATTTAGACCAGGTATGGACTACCTTTTTGTAGGAGCTGCTTTGTCAGATATTGCTCATCATACTTCAAACTACAAAAATAATTTAAAAAACATCATCACCATAGATTACTCTCGGTCACATCATTTAACGAATATCATACGTAGTAGAGAATATACTATATATTACCCTTGGTTACATCATTCAATAAAAACTGCATATTTATTAAATATATTACACTTAAATATAATTTGACCAATATCATGTGTAGTACAGAGTACACCATATTATTATTCTATGTAAATCATTAAAAAAAAAAAACAATAGAGTCAGACCTAAAGATTATATTACAAAATTTTACTAAAATGTTATTATGTTTATATAATTATGACATTACATGTATCATTAAAAAAAAATCATAAAGACCTGCATGAGGGCTGAGTGTCAGAGGTTGACCAAGACTGCTGTAGAGCTTGGTTAATAAGTTTTTATAGACATTTTAACCATAATAACTATACAGATAATGAATGCAAACTCAATATTCTTATACATGTAAAATGGTAAAGGAACAGAAGAAATGTAGTTCCCCAACATGTTCAGTTGGGGAACCACAAAAAATTCTTACCTGCAGGAAAAATATCTTATTCCCCACATTGGATTTTTTACTTAATACACAGCCTTCTGTAGCATCTTTTCCACACTGAAAAACCCAGTTACTTTCTGATTTGTATAAAGAATAAACTTGTTCCCAAGAGTCTTTCCCCAATTTTAAGTATGACAAATCCATCTGAAAAGAAAAAAAATATATTTTGATCATTTAACCCATAAGCATTCAGATTTGTCTTTCAAATATAATGCCTTATTTATTTGCATTTTTTTGAATTAATCATGCATTATCTTGTAGCTTTGAGATTTTGATGAGGTAACTGCTAATTTTTAGAATGATCTTGTATGATAGGTGTGAAAGGCTGAATATGGCCAGTTTGAACTTAAAATGGGTAGAATATTTTGGCTGGATATAGCCAGTTTAAATACTGAAGGATTAAATACGAGGTTCTGAAATATACCAATGTCTTTAAATTTAAGTGTAAAAAGGTAGTCAACAGTTTCTTCTTCTTCAAGGTGGTTGCAATCAAGATGCATTTCATCAAGAATTTCTGCCCCTGTATCAGCTTCAGTAGGTCTTATTTCTTATTAATCTTTTTATTTCTAATTAATCTTTTCTTTTCTAACCATGACCACCTGCCTTCTCTTGCACCATTTGCAACTAAATCAAACTAGAAACAATATTAACAAGTATAACAAAGAGCAAAGTTGAAGAGATGTGAACTTACTAGAGTTTTGTTATTTAAAGTTTGTCTGTGCACTGTTTCGTTATATTGATTGGTTCCTTCCATTGGCTCCTCATCTGAACCTATATAGAAATAACATTATGAGAAGTTAACAGTGACAGAAGCAGTATTAATAGCAAAAGGCAATCTTTATCCCCAACTTAACGTGGAGGATGAGTTAGAAAAAACAGATTATTGTGTTATTTACATTGAGAAGATCTCTCATTTGGAATGTGGTACATAAAAACACTTTTATTTATATCGTTGAAAGAGAAGAACCATCTGTTACAGCTGCCAGAACTCTCAGATTATGTGATTTCACCCTGCTATGGGATCTTCAGTGAGAGATGTCCAGCAGTGACATAACAACCAAATCTCCCATTAATGATATGTAGAATATCAGTGTCTATTCAGGCGCTGGTGTTGCAAATAACCAGTGGAATTATTAAAATATAATTAGTGACACAAGCAGTATTAATATCAAAAAGGGAATCTTGATCTCCAACTTAACCCATTACTTCCCATAATTCTATTAACTGGAATTTTTTTATGAAACTTTGATTTCTAGCATAAAACAGCCTTAGAAACACGCTGGAATGATCAAAATAACATTTCAAAATAACATTTCAAAATAACATTTTAAATAAAAATAAGCGAGATATTGGGTGAAAAATTAGCAAACCTCATTTGAATATCAGAGAAATATACCTAGTAGATATAGCAAAAAGGTTAGATATGTGTAAATATTGACAGATAATTATGAAATTTGTAATTTTTAATTGATCTCATATGAGATCACTGGTAAGTAATGGGTTAATGTGGAAGCTATGTTAGAACATAGATAAATGCATTTTTTTACCTTGAGAGGATCTCTCATATGAACTTATTGTGCATAAAAACACTTTTATTTATTTCATCGAGGGATGAAAACCATCTGTTACAGCTGTCAGAACTCTCAGATTATGTGATTTCACCCTACTATGGGCTCTACAGTGAGAGATGTCCAACAGTGACATAACAATCAAATCTCCCATCAATGATATGTAAAATATCAGTGTCTATTCAGGTGTTGGTGTTGCAAATAACCAGTGGAATTATTAAAAGGTAATTAATAGTGACAGAACCAGTATTAATACCAAAAGGTAATATTTATCTCCAACTTAACGTGAAGATTGTTTTACAACAAAGAATACTGTGTTATTTACCACAAGAAGATCTCTCATGAGGAGTTGCTGTGCATAAAAGCAATTAATAACATAAAAAGAATTAATAGTGACAGAAAAAATATTAATACCAAAAAGCAAGTGCTTTAAGCACCATGAGTCTGTATAAGAGATCCTCTCAACATAAACAATGTGACTGTGGTAAGAAGCTTGTTTCCCAACCACATGGTTCTTGGTTTAGTCCCACTGCATGGCACTTTGGGCAAGTGTCTTCTACTATAGCTTCAGGTTGACCAAAGCCTAGTGAATGGATTTAGTAGATGGAAACTTAAAGAAGACCATCGTACACGCACATACATATATATACATGTATATGCCTGTGTGTGTGAGTCTTTGTGTCTGTATTCATTCCCCCATCATCGCTTGACAACTGGCGTTGGTGTGTTTACGTCCCCATGACATAGCGGTTTGGCAAAGAGATCAATAGAATAAATACTTGGCTTAAAAAATAAGTCCTGAGGTCAAATTGCTCGACAAAAATACTTCAAGGCAGTGCTCCAGCATGGCTGTAGTCAAATGATTGAAACATTAAAGAATAAAAGAATCCTTTATTTTAACCCAACTTTCAAATTAAGTTGGAGATTAAGATTGGCTTTTGGTATTAGTACTGCTTCTGTCACTATTAATTTTTTTTTTTTTTGATAAGCTCACTCACTATTTGCAACAGCAGTATCTGAATAGACACTTATATTCTAAATATCATTGATAGAAGAGTAAGTGAAGGATGACAATAGAAGTGGCATAGGGAAGAAGTGATAAATATTAATACAGAGAAGGTGAAAGTGATGTGTATTGGCTGCAAACAGGTAGAGTGATGAGGATGATGGTGGAAGGATTGAATGTGGATATTCTCCTGTAACATCCATCATTATACAAGCAGCATCTCTGTGTGTTATGTGTTTGTGTGTGTGCGGGGAATGTGTGGACAGGGAAATAAGTAACAAGGAGAAGAGTAGCAAAGAGACAAGAAGATGTCAAGAATATGGTTGAGGAAGTCAATGTCTGTTTGAAAGGATACACACTTGCAAACACAGTCAGACACAATCACATTGACAAACACACAAATGCATACACACATGTGCATACCCAGATCCCAGTCTCCATCATTATCCCCATTTTAACATACATTTCACAGTGTTTACATAAGTGTTTGGGGTCATCTCCAGCACTGCATATTGCCAGTCAACATGATCCTCTGTCATCTCCTCCATCAGATGCATATCTTTAAATCAATTAAATCAGTATTTATTAATTTGTCTCAAATTTTCCTTGGTTTCTCTTTTCTATAAGTTCCAATAATCTGGAGTGCTTGGCACTTCTTTATACAGCAGTCAGTCTCCATACCCATTCCAATGTAGCCTTCTCTCTTGCACATTACGTCTAATTCTTCTTATACCAAGCTTTCATCTGTATACTGACATTCATGAACATTCCCGTTACACATTGTGCAGAGCATGCTTGCTTCATTCCTTTCCTTTCAAGCCTTTGCAAATCCTCTGTAAGAACTACATCTCAAGACTTTGCTAAAATAACTTTAAGACCCTTTGAAAAGAAAGTGAACAATCAGAAATTTAAAGAAGTACTAGTGGAAGCATTTGATGAGAAGGAGGAAGAGATCATCATCATCATCATCATCATCATCGTTTAACGTCCGCTTTCCATGCTAGCATGGGTTCGACGATTTGACCGAGGACTGGTGAAACCGGATGGCAACACCAGGCTCCAGTCTGATTTGGCAGAGTTTCTACAGCTGGATGCCCTTCCTAACGCCAACCACTCAGAGAGTGTAGTGGGTGCTTTTACGTGTCACCCGCACGAAAACGGCCACGCTCGAAATGGTGTCTTTTATGTGCCACCCG
>NC_068983.1:123692123-123693925 GCF_001194135.2 Octopus bimaculoides | reverse complement strand
CTTGGCTTGCCGGGTCTTCTCACGCACAGCACATTTCCAAAGGTCTCGGTCAGTAGTCATCGCCTCGGTGAGGCCCAATGTACGAAGGTCTTGCCTCACCACCTCAGCCCAGGTCTTCCTGGGCCTACCTCTTCCACGGGTTCCCTCAACTGTTAGGGTGTGGCACTTTTTCACGCAGCTATCCTCCTCCATTCTCACCACATGTCCATACCAGCGCAATCGTCTCTCTTGCACGCCACAACTGATGCTTCTAATGTTCAGCTTTTCTCTCAAGATACTTACACTCTGACGGGTATTCACATTGACATTATAAACATATAATGTAGAAGAGATCTGGAAGTTCCTTTGGGACAACCTATTGAAGGGTAACAGAGCAAATCTGTGGCTGGTGCAAAGTTCCATCCCGACCATGGGTGATGTGGTGGTGGTGGAATAGTGTAGTATTCAGAGTCACAAAAGCAAAGAAACAGGAAGGATTGGAAGAATGGGGTTAGTAAAGAAATATACCAGATGGCTAAAAGAAGAAAAACTTGGTGACAGGTATATTTAGAAAAGGAAGAGGTGAGGTCAGATAAGTCACTGATCCAAGAGATGAGGAATAGAAAGTCTACAGACAAACAATTTAGTTAGAAGATTGCAAATTAAGATAGTGAATTAACATATTCAAGGAAACTAATATTTGAGTCAAATTCACCGCATACATTCAAGGTTGGAAATTTCTAAACCATTAAAGTACTTACTTGCAGGGCTGTCTATAGGAGAATGAAATTCATCAGTTGTAGAAATAGCATCAGGATTCTCGGGATTATTACCTCGTAGTAAAGGAGTTCGTTCAGATATAGCGGGAATAAGAGTTCCTAAAGAAGAAAATAAATAAGTAAATAAATAACAAATGAAATATTAAAAAAACAGGAAATGAAGATTATATGATTTATGAAGATTAAATTATTTATTATGTGTAAACAAGCAGAATCTACATGTGATATCATAATTTTTACTATATCTGCCAGGTCAAAATAAGCCACCTTTATTACATATACAGGGTGTTCAAACAGTCTCTCCACAGTAGATATTTTATTGCAAAATAAATGTTTATAAGATGATATAAGACTACAAAAGAATATATTAGACTTTACAAGACTTAAAAAAACTTTATAAGAGGTGTTGAAAGTGTCATCTTTCATTTTCAATACATAAAATCTAATTTCTTTTTTACTGCCATGTGAGTACTTCCTTGGCTGATTTCCATTTCCTGTGGCAATTTGCATAAGGACTCACCAACAATTTATCAGAAATATTGGAGAGTGTTTTGTCTGAAAGAACGGTAGGCCTACCGCTTCTTGCTGTGTCTTCCACTGAGCCTGTGTTTCTAAATCTTATGGAATCCCACAATGTCATGATGTGGAACAACAGTATTCGGAAAAATTTCACTGAACTTCTGTTTCACAGTGTCTGTGCATTTGTTTCCAGCTTGAAACACCCATTCAACTAAAAATGTACATTCTTCAATTGTTAGCATGTTGACAAGCTGTGTGTGTGTGTATAAAACAGAAAATGTAAAAAGATGTATACTTACTAAGTAAATATCTTTTCTCTTGTGGCAGAACTTTGAAATCTAAGAACCATGTTTCAATCCAACAGATAACAAAGGAAACCAGAAGTAAGGCATACGTCAGGGAGTTTGAGGCATAATTAAACTGTTAATAGAGAAAGACATGGAAGGTGAGTAGTACCAGATATTAAAGTATGTAGGAACAGAATATATATATATATATATATATATATATATATATATATATATA
>NC_068983.1:123690557-123691974 GCF_001194135.2 Octopus bimaculoides | reverse complement strand
ATATGTACTCAATGCATGAAGTGTCATTGTTGGGCCCAAGGCCTAACGAAGAGCCCTCTACAGGAGCTAGCTTAAGAGCTGTGCTATCAGGTGGCTTTTAAGCTATGATATATATATATGTGTGTGTGTGTGTGTGTGTGTGTGTGTGTGTGTGTGTATATGCTTGTCCCCATCATTACCACTTCATAATCAGTGTTAGTGTGTTTGCATCCCCATAACTTAGCAGTTCAGCAAAAGAGACTGATAGAATAAGCACTAGGAATAAGAAATAAGTCCTGGGGGTCGATTTGTTTGATTAAAACCCCTCAAGGCAGTGCTCCAGCATGGCTGCAGTCAAATGACTGAAACAAGTAAAAGAATATATATATATCTTAATATATAAAATCCGTTCTGTCTGTCTGTTTGTGTGCATATAACTCAAGTATTGTTCATCTGATAGCACTGAAATTTTAAACATGGATACACGAGAGAGCGGGGCGTTCCGTAATCTAAAAAGATTTTCAAAATAGTTAGTTTCAAGGTGAGAATCGCTATTTTTGTAATCTTTTTGTCCAGTTTGTTCCACCATTAAAATCAACTAGTTGCTGAGACAGCCGGCACATACCATTTTGCTAGCAACAAGGGGAATACAGGATAACAGTCAGCCAAAACCGTCACTATGCTGTCTCTCTTATGACGTGCAATTCCACTTGAAGTTGTATATATATTGTGTTAAGATTTGTTATCAATCAATTATCCTTATTGAGAAGAAACAGTCCTAATGTAACCACCCCATAGAATCACCAAACATCTCTACTGCTTAACATCGTCCAAGTTAATCCAAATTTACTTTATGAGTGATGTAGGACAACAAACCCGACGGAAGTGTCAACATTTCAGCTGATGGGTCGTGTCATACACAGCACCGACTGCTGCAAAGGAGAGTATATCCACTGACAGCTTTTCGGTGCGTTCAAAAATCATATAACTCCCACCTCCAATTTTCCATGACATGTTAGGGTCTAAAATACTCCAAACAAACGCATAGCATGTTACTTAGTTGAATTAGCTTAGCATTTACTCCACAAATGTTTTGTTGTTAATGCTGCACTTTCCCATATCACCTGTTTCAACATAACTGTAATCTAGGATCTATTTTAAAACGGGGGCCACATTTTTCATTAATGTTTTACGTAGTGCTTTTGGTACGGAAAGACTTTCAAACTTCGTATACTTATCTATTTTGTGTTATAGAACAGAAAAATATTTTTGTATTCGAATTTATTTCATGTAAAAAATTGTCTTATTTCGATAATTTCAACCAATCACTGACAAGTATTCAGTTGTTTATATTTACTCCTTTGGCTGATTAAGCGATGTAAAGCGTATTTAATCTCCATACCTTCGTTTTATTTGCTTTTTTCATTTTAAATTTGCT
>NC_068983.1:123682021-123688727 GCF_001194135.2 Octopus bimaculoides | reverse complement strand
ATTAGACGGATGAAATTTACGTACACTTAATAATGTTACACAAAACAGCCTTCAGGCTTTCCCTATTAATTTCGTCTTTTGAATTATGAACATATTTACATCATAAGGGTTTTTTCATTGTAAGGCTTTCTTTTTTAGTTGATTTTCACCTAGCAAGACTTATCGTAGATGGCGTAATAAGTCACACCCGGACAATGTCGGGTTATACTGCTAGTATATTATATACCAACAATGCCATTTTAATTCCAAGCAATGCCGGGTATCTCTGCTAGTGTGTGTGTGTGTGTATATATATATATATATATATATATAAAAAATATCAGTTTATTAGACACTTGTTTAATAGAATAACTCTCCACCTCTTTTACTCCTTCTCTGAAGAAAGGCTTTGAATGAAACATAACAACTTGTGTTTTCATCACGTACAACACATACAAACTTATTTAAATTTGTGAACTTTGATCATTTTTACTGACATAGAGTAATATTAGTCTCATTGAACTTTTTATGTAGACTACATAGATAAGAGAATGATCTTTAATCAGTGATGTATATAAAGATACTAAACTCTATATAAAAAGCACAAAATAAGGTGTGTTAGGTTATCCTGAAGAGAAGAAATATTCAACAACAAATGCAGAAAATCCATTAGAGAGTATGGGAAGACAATCTCTAAAAGGATAAGAAGGTAGCCTAATCATGGTCAGCAATCAATAGAAAATGAATTGGAAGTCTAAGATATACACTAGAATGGTAGGAAATGAAATAGAAACTAATGTTTTAGATAGAGACTTTCTGTTGATAAGAGAAGTGTGGATGTGGTGAAAAGGAGGAATGAGAAGAGAGTGAGTGTTAAACCAAAATGAAATTTTTAATGTGGAGAAGTATTTTTGTCAACTTGAAGCAATACACAAAAAATTGCAGGAAAAGTATACATCATTAGTCAATTGTAATGGGGGGGGGGGTTGTTTTTACACAATAATGCAAAACCATATATTGTTTAAGTCACTCAGGAAAAAATTAAGGGCTGGATAAGGAAGTTTTTATCCAATCCTCTTTACTCTCCTGGCCTTGCTCCATCTGACTATCATCTTTTCAGATCATTGCAATGTTATTTATAGTTTCTTTCTTTTGATACCTGAAGAAATTTATGCCCAGGGAAAGCAACAAATTGTCAGATAGATGTCATTATGTAACCAATAATGAGAGGAAATAGTATCTTGATTAAATAAATCAACATCATTTGTTTCTTACCCATCTTGAAATGTGATAGGACTTTCTTTCCAACCAAATGTGTGTGTGTGTGTGTGTGTATTTACTATTAATTGGTAGAAGTTACAGAGTGATTCAAGAGTTGAAAGTTTTGTGCAATGACAATCCTCAGTTTCTGTCTAACAAATTCACTCACAGCCATGCCATGGGGCTGAAGCTTAAACCATTTAGTTGTGAACTGAATTTCTTAACCACAGAGTCATGCCTGTATATCATATCAAGAATTAACACTGCCAGTACATCAGTCATCAGCACTTATAATAATTGTATATTTGTGTCATCAAAAAGGTAACGCATCACAAATGATGCAATCCATGTTGATGTAGCACTGTTAATGCAGTGTAGTGAGTTTGAGGGAAAAAATGAAGAACTACGTGTTATGCAAGGTTGAAACATGATGTGGTAAAAGAAGTCCATTAGGATTTGGAATCACCCTGGTTGTTGCTCCAGATGTTTGGAAAATATTTGTGAGTTGGATGGATGAATTGGCTTTGCCAAGGTGATTATCTTTGCCTTTTGTCCTTTCCTTCCTAAGTTAAAAGATAAAGTACATGTCTAGAGCAGTGGTCAGCATAAACATTAGAGCATTGGATGGGATGTCTTATAGTACATGTCCTATTTCTTTGCAGTTTGAGTTCAATCCTGTCAACTTGTGTAGTAAAAATAATCCATTGCCCACTTCAGCGTGGCCACTTGGACCCTGCTTCTTAGGTGCCTTTATCAGAGTTCACTCTGCTGCAAGTATTTGAGTGAGCTTGGTCTCTGGTTTGAGAATACCATCTTCCTTCCACCCACCAGTTGCAAGGGCTGTGTTGAGGGTCATGATGGGTACTGTCCTTTCTAAACAAGAGCAAAAAAAAGTAGAAGGAGGAGGAAGAAAAGAAGGAAGAAAGAAACAAAGGGGTAGCACACTAACAAATCTAGCATTAAGTTATACTTACATCAAACACCAGACATTTTGCAATAAGAAATGCACACGTCAGAAAAGTTGCAATCTGAAAAAGGAAGATATTACATTTTATTTTATAAAACTGATAAGAACTAACACCGTGTGTAAAATGTAACTATGGACTGTAATGTTATGGGCAATAAGGTGCAACTGAGGTGTGGGAGGCTAATGTAACAAGATAAGGAATACCTGTGTGGATTGATATAACGTGACGTAAGAGGTCTGTAGAGATTGATGTAACATGTAGTAATGTGCAGCAATTAATTAATGATCTCACCGGGAAAAAAATACAACTCTGTTAATTTGTGAATTGTACGGAGATTTAGTACAAGATGCACACACAGGGCTTAATGTAACACATACAATTGTAGTAATATGTGAATTGTATAAGGGAGAAAATCAAAAACAAAGTCAAACTTACAGCAACCATCCACCAGTGTCGGATGCGGAATAATGCATATGCTAAAATCAGCAGCACAAAGCGTACAGCAGCAGACATCTTGATTTGGAGAGAAAAGACAGAGAGGTTAATGGTAAACAAAATTCTATGTGTAAGTATATGTATGCATGTAAGCAAACAGAAGTGTGTGTATTTGCATATATGTGAACACTTGCATATAACTGAATTGCAAAGAACAACATTCTACTATGTACCACACTTTGATAATCCTTAGTACAACTACACCCTGTATTGCAGTTTTGTGCCTGTTCTGTTGATGCTTCAACCTTCTTTCTTGGTTTTTAGCTTTAACCCTTTAGTATTCAGATTATTCTGTCGAATGTAATGCTTATTCATTCACATTGTTTTAAATTTTATCATTCATTATCTCATACCTCTGAGATTTTAATGATGTGACTGTATTTTTAGAATGACATTGTTGAGTAGGCGCAAGAGGCTGGATATGACTAGTTTGAACATAAAACAGGGCTGGATATAGCTGGTTTAAATGCTAAAGGGTTAAATATACAAGAAAGAAATTTTTTACTGGATAGGAAACTACTTTATTAAAACCAAGTTTCCACAAAGATGTTTGGCCTCTAAGCTCCAGCCGGCCACCCAGCTTGCCAGCCAAACTACTAGCCAGCTGGCCAAACTGTGAATGTAGAATTAACTATCCAATAAACAGACACACTAAAACAGCTGCTTTCAATCTTGAGCTCCAACCCAAATCTTAAAAAAAATAATAAAATAATAAATAAAAATGTTTGCATGTCTTCTCCCCTCAGTTATTTTGCCTCAATACATTTGACAAGACAGACTTCACTATACAATAATATATTTCACAAATTAAATTTATTGTTGGGCCTCACAGAGGCAATGAGAAATGACCGAGACCTTTGACAATATGCCGTGCTTGAGAAGAAGATCCATTGAGCCAAGTGAAATCGTAGTGGTGGCGGATACTGGTGTCACACAACTGGCACTCGTGCTGGTAGGATGCAAAAGCACCCATTACACTCTTCGAGTGGTTGGCATTAGGAAGGGCATTCAGCCATAGAAACCATGCCAAATCAGACAGGAGTCTGATGTAGTGACTCAACTTACCAGCCCTGGTCAAACCATCCAACCCATGCCAGAATGGACAACGGACGTTAAAAGACAATGATGATGACAATGTACACAATAATGTACATTTGACACAGAGTATATCAGCTTCCACTTTAAATTATACAATAAACTAGAAATTACTGAACTATAATACTGAGCAATTGTTTTGCCACTATACACTGTACTATTGTTATACAACTATATATAGTAATGCTGGATTCAAGTTTTGGCAAAAGACCAGTAAGTTTAGAGGAGGGGTTAAATCGATTGCATCAACCCCAGTACTCAACTGGTACTTATTTTATTGACCCCGAATGGATGAAAGGCAAAGTGACCTCAGCAGAATTTGAACTGAGAACATAAAGGCAGATGAAATGCTGCTAAGAATTTTAACCGGCATGCTAATGATTCTGCCAGCTCGCCACCCTCTAATAATAATAATCTTGTTTTACTATAGGCACAAGGCCTGAAATTTGGGGGAGGGGATAGTCGATTAGATTGATCCCAGTGCTTCACTGGTACTTATTTTATCAACCACGAAAGGATGAATGGCAAAGTTGACCTTGGTGGAATATGAACTGAGCATGTAAAGACAGACAAAATGCTGCAAAGTATTTTACATGGCAAGCTAATGTTTCTGCCAGCTCATTGCCCTACTATAAACTGTAATGTTGACAGACCACTCTGTGCTGGCTAAACCCAAAACCATGTGGTTGGAAGACAAACTTCTTACTACACACACACAAATTTTGTATATATTTGAACAAATATGTCATTATGGGTTAATATTTTGTAATTTCAATACACATACCTACACACATAGATCAGAGAAAGAAAAACAAATAAATAAGATTAAAATATAGATACTCACTACTATATCAAACATAGAATAATGAATATCATAGTATAAGACTTCTTTATTATATGAGTCATGAGTGTTATTTGCACTTAATATCTAAAACAGAGAAGAGAGAAAAAATTTATCATACATTTATTATACAAACTGTCAGGTACGGTGTTAAAAAGGGAGTCAATTTATAGAGTTTAAGTAGAAAATTGAAATATTATATGTAGGCCTGTCACCAAACTTTGTTGCCTGGGCGAGCTTTAGAATATTCTGGGTGGGCACTAATTTGTACTGGGGGAAGATTTTTGTAAACATTGGATAGTGAGGGGGCAGTGCTGTTCAGTGCACCCCCTTAGCAACGGGCATGTTTATATGATAGGCCTTGTAATTTTCCTTAGTGCAGTAAAACTTCAATTAGAATTGTAGGCATATTAGTAACCAATGTAGCAAAACAGCAATTTACAGATATTAACGAAATTACTGGTAATTTTAAGAAGTGGGAAGTCAAATTAGTTTCAGTCTTGTGTTGGTTTCATTATTAACTGAGTATCCACTTTATCTATCTATGGAGATACAGATTGTCCACTGCTATTGCTAAGGACTCCAGTACATTAGATAGACCAATTTGCATATATAAGATATACTGTATTTTCCAGCATACAAGACAGATTCTTCAGGCCAAATTTTACAGCACAAAAACAGGTCAATTTTAACACCAAGATGTCTCCTACTATAACCCTGGGCTATAGTAGAAGACACTCACCCAAGGTGCCATGCAGTTAGATTGAAACCGAAACTATGCCCGCACCTGTATGTGTGTGTGTATATGTGTGTATGAATGTATGTGTGTGTGTATATATATATATATATATGAGAAGTATTGGTATCCAGAAGACCCAAGATGGCAGGTAAGGCTATGTAAGTACTATGGAAGAACTGTAGTTAGACTGTTGGTTCAATAAAAATATGAGTGAGGAGTCTAATGCGGGTCTTGTGTGAGCATGTATATGTTAAATAAAATGAGATAACAAAGCCAATGCTGTGTGGAATTTATAGGACATTTATAAAGAGAAAGGTAGTCTTACAGCTGTTTCTGGGATATTAGGGATATCCCTTCATCAGAGACGATATGAGAGTGTTAACTAGAGGGAAGAACTATCGGAATCTATATACCATGGACAAGAAGCATTTCTACCCATTCTACATAACACTTTCCTTGGATAATGTAACTGCAACTGTAACATCCTACATATATTTTTACTTCTATTTTTATTCACTTATTTCCCTTTATACTTCCTATATCCATCCTTTTTCCAAATAACTCCTTATGTTGAACTATACTATTTCCCTCTAGTTAACACTCTCATATCATCTCTGATGAAGGAATATCCCTAATATCTCAGAAACAGCTGTAAGAGTACCTTTTTCTTTATAAATGTCCTATAAATTTCACACAGCCTTGTCTTTGTTGTCTCATTTTATTTATTGTACATATGTGTATGTGTGTGTGTGTGTGGGGTTGTAATATGTATAATAAGCTATATATACATGTATATAGAGGCAATTATGTGGATAATTAGATACATAAAATATATTGAATATAATAGCTTGAGTATGAAATACAAAATATATATATATATATATATATATATATATAATAATAATAGTAATGGTAAGATAAAAGAATGAAAGAGACCTCAATATTATGTAAATAGAGGAATTTATTTGTAATATAATATGTGACAATTATTCGATTGCCATAATAAAACTCAGGGTTTTATTATGTCAACCAAATAATTGTCACATATTATATTACAAATATATATATATATAGAGAGAGAGAGAGAAATATAAATAATAATTTACAGCCCCCCCAAAAAAGGTCAATTTTAACACCAAGAATTGAATTTATAATTGTTCAATTTATTGTTTTGTCTTCCATTTTAAATATATATCATCATCATCATCATCGTTTAACGTCCGCTTTCCATGCTAGCATGGGTTGGACGATTTGACTGAGGACTGGTGAAACCGGATGGCAACACCAGGCTCCAGTCTGATTTGGCAGAGTTTCTACAGCTGGATGCCC
>NC_068983.1:123679152-123681763 GCF_001194135.2 Octopus bimaculoides | reverse complement strand
ATATGGTTGAGGAGGGTATTGGATTTAACCAAACCCCGGAGGATACAGGTAATACCGAGTAAGTGCTGTATACCGATTAGTTTGCCCCAATCGTTGTATGAACAGGATTGGGTATTATAAGTCGTGTATTAGCGTGTGTATATGTAAATATATAAAAACAAAAGGATATATATATTTACATATATATATATATGCAAAATGTGAGAAAGCAAAAGCAAAAGGTGGAGACTTTCAGATGATGAATTTTTAAGTATAAATATATAGATATTAATATTAATAGGTTCAACTTACACAGAATAAAAACTACAAAGAAAATTAAAGGGGTGGAAGAACATGTATAAGTATATATATATATATAGACACACACACACACACACATGTATATATCACATGTATACACACACACACACACACACACACATATACTCATATATATATATATATATATATATACAACACACACACACACACTCATATATATATATATAACACACACACACACACATGAAACATAAATAACGGTGATAAGTCATAGTTTTCAAATATAAAAATATGAAATAGGAACATACCTGAGTGTATATTATCCAAATGACAACTGTAAATATGATGTCAAATGTTGCAATCAAACAGAAGGTACGTCTGACGGGAGACATTTTGCCATCAGGTCCCTCAGCCCCGACTTCAGCTTCGACACTGGTAGTTGCAAAATTAGACATACTGGAAGAAAACATTTTTAAGTTAGTTGTCATAATTACTGAACTCAGAGTTGTCAAGCTGGCAGAATTGTTAACATGCTGGACAAAATGTTAGTGGTATTTCCTTTAGCTGGGTGTTGATGTACTTACTTTATACTTGTAAGCACAAGGCTATATATTTTAAGTTGAGTCGATTGTCATCTTTGACTGATACCTATTTCATAATCACTGATAAGATAAAAAACAAAACAAAAAACAAAAACTGATATAATTTGGACATGAAATGTGAAGTCACATGATCAAATACTACAAAGTAATTGGTTGGACATTCTACTCATAATGATTCTTTCAAATTTTGACAGAAGGCTGGCAATTTCAGGTAAGGGAGTTTGTTGATTACATCAATCCTAGAATTTGACTGACATACTTATTTTATTGACCTTGAAAGGATGAAAGACAAAAATCAAGCACGACAGAATTTGAACTCAGAATGTAAAGAACTGGAAGAAATATCACTAAGTATTTTGTCCAACTCACATTACTACCAGCTTGCAGCAGCAGCAACAACAGCAATAATAATGATGATGATTTCTTTAAACAAATATAGCAACAATAGTGACAACAACACTAAGTAGCAGCAGTTTTATCATAAACGTTTTGATGAGTATTCTCAGTGTATTTTTATATATCAAATCTAAATCTAAATCAAATTTTTCCTTATCAGACTTAATTTTCTTGTGATACAATGGTCCTATTATCTTCATTTAGCATACTCACCAAATAAAAATAAATAATATATAAATTAATATCTATCTTCCCACTAGTCATATAAAATCGATTTCAAAAATCATTTCCTTACTTGTGATATAAATAAGAGTGCATTTTGCACTAAAATGCCAATATGAGAGTTTCTCTCAAGTTATCTACTGCAGTATAGTTTGTTCTAACAGAACATCTATGTTTAAATGGGAATAAATATTACCTCTCAGTATTAATACTGCCTCTGTTGCTAATATATATATATCTTTATTACAACTTTTATTAAAGATTTTAAAATATATATATCAATAAAGAATAAAAAGTTTTGAATGGTACAACAATGCACTATAATAAAAAAATGGATTATATACCTGTTGTAATTTAGTTATCCATAGTCCGATGATATTTCGGAATACAATTCCTTCTTCAGATATTCTTAGATGGAGTCTCTGCTATAAACCATTTTCCAATGGCTTTTCTTTTTTCGAAATATCATCGGACTATACATAACTAAATTACAACAGGTATATAGTCCATTTTTTGTATTATAGTACATTGTTGTACCATTCAAAACTTTTTATTCTTTACAAACAATACACAATGCTTCAAGCAAACTACAATACTCTCCTATATATATCAAATATTTGTATTAAAAAGTATCCAGTTCACACTGAAAAGTGATTGGCATTTGGAAGGGAATCCAGCTGTAAAAACCAATCCAAAACAGACCTCACCAGTGCTGGTGCCACGTAAAAAGTACTGGCCACTCTGTAAGATGATTGGTGTTAGGAAGAGCATCCAGACATAAGAAATCATGCCAAAACAGGCAGTGAAGACTGATGCAGTCTTCTGGCTTGCTAGCTCCTGTCAAACCATCCAACTTATGCTAGCATGGATGAAGATGATGATGACATATACTCTTTTACTTCTTTTAGTCATTTGACTGTGGCCATGCTGGAGCACCGCCTTTAGTCGAGCAAATTGACCCCAGGACTCATTCTTTGTAAGCCTAGTACTTATTCTATCGGTCTCATTTGCCAAACTGCTAAGTTACGGGGATGTAAACACACCACCATCGGTTGTAAAGCGATGTTGGAGTGACAAACACACACACAAACATATATATATATATATATATATATCATCATCATCATCAT
>NC_068983.1:123674044-123677464 GCF_001194135.2 Octopus bimaculoides | reverse complement strand
GTTTCATGGCCACATAACAGTGGGAAATATCTTGTCAATCTACAATGAATCAAACACGATAAATACCACTCAATATGAGGACACTCTTCAGGTCCGGTAACTTCAAAAAACGTATCTTAAATTTAAAAATGCATAAAATAAGAAAAGTATAAAAATCTGTCCGTTTAAGCAACAATTAGTACAAAGGAAATTGTCATGGTTTTATAATAAAACACATCAAATAGCAATAAATATCTGTCAAATTTAAGGCATAAAAAGTCAATTGGGGAGATAATAACTGTAGATAAGGAAAAGGAAACATATATAACGAAAGTGTGATTAGCTAGTAAAGGGGAAAAAAACCTACATCATTTAACTTAACGAGGAGACTTGGTTGATTGAGGTACTATCCAAAAGCAAAGAAATATATACTATTATAGTATATATATATACTATACTATATAACAACATGGTTTTCTGCAGCTTATCACTTTGACTGAGCTACAGTCTCAGTTGAAGTGTATACCAAGGTTGAGTATATGGTACCTGGAATGTTTTTGAATGTTCACTGCACTTTACCAACTGGACAATACAGTCAATTGAATGTCAACACTCAAAACTTATAGAGACTTAATGGAAGGCATGAACAAAGATGGACTAAAGACTGTTCTGGACATGAACAAGGACAATCTAAGCTGTCTCTTTGGGAAGACTTTCAGGTCAGGGATTATGGCCAATTTCCAAAAGTCTTTGAGTTGGTAGTGCTACAGTGGGGCATTGCCAGCTCAAGACAAACTCTACTTGCAGGCAATGCCAGCAGAAGAACCTGTCCAAGATGCATGCAAGGTGACAAAAAAAACTTTCCTGAATACACTTTACAGTGCTCATGAATTATCAACTTGTGGGCTTCCTGTGAACAACTGCTGTAACATATAGAGTGAGGGTGTTACACTATCTTCACAATAGCTACCAGACAGAGGAAAACTAACCACCTTTCCCTGCCAGAGAAAGGCAGTTGGTTGATCTTCATAATAAACTTGTCTGATAATTGGATCCAACCTACACTTTAATCTGGTCTTGTGTTTCCTGGGACAAAACATCATGGTTAGGTTGTAGTACACTATGGAGGCAATGTAGATTAACCACATCCATCCAACCTATCAGAGATAGCTTCTTTTCATTCCATTACTGAGTGAGAATGGTTACTCTACTGGTGATCATTTCCTAGTTTTTCTCTACCTGCAGGTCTGGTCTGAACCAGATCTTGAGTTCTTTAACTTAATCCTCAGTCTAGTGACAGAAGCCACCACTGGCTGGTATGGATTTGCCTGTCCCGGTTCCAAATTGCAAGCCCATTGACTTGTACCAGACAATGTGTGCCTCTCATAACCTCCTGATTCTATCCCAATTTGAAAGATCTTCAAATAATTTTGTTTTGTCAACAGTATTTGATTCAAACAGTTTATTCACTTCCTGAACATGTTTTAAAATTGGATGCAAAAATAAAAAGTAAAATTCATTCCTAGGATCACAAAACATTTCATGAAGCGTTTGTGCTGTAAAGCAGTTTTCTTTTGTAGTTGTAGTTTGGAAGTGAGTTTGCAATTCAAACCATTGGCTTAAAATTCTATTTACTGCTGGTTCTATTGACAGCCACCCAATTGTACAAGAATTCATGATCTTCAAAGGCTCTTTATCATTAATAGCAAGCTAAAGTTGTTTGTAGCACTTTGTCTTGTTGAAGAATGAGAGGGCCATTTATTGGTTTTGGATACTGAAAATTCTAAATTTATGGGCAAGCATTCAGTACAAGTGTGGGATACTGCCAACTATAAGGAATGACATACACATCTAAATAGAAGTAATGATGGAATGTCTTTTAATTTCTGGAAAACACCATTGTTGACTCCTATCATTACTCTAGCATTGTCGGTTTCTATAGCCAGTAAATTTTTTATATCTAATTTCTTTTTCACTAATTCAATTTTTAAGGCATCTACAATGTCATCTGCATCACATGTTTCTAAGGATACCATACTGAGATATGTATGTACTGCTTTTTTGTGGGTATCACTATAATATATGATAACAAGTCCCAACAACTTGTTTATCAATATATCATTGGATTCATCTAATAACAGGCTAAATTTTCTATCTCCTATATCAGAAATCAAATCTCCATCAAAATATGGAGCTACAACATTTCTCACAATATTTGCTCATTTTGTACGATACAACTTCACTTTCGACATAATATCACTAACATATAATTCTTACATAACTCAATTAAGTGATCACAGCCATTAAATGATGAGTGGCAACAAATAAACATTGCTAAATTTGCTTCAAGCATTGATGTCTTATCATTTTTGGTTTTAATAAAATCGGTAAGAGGAATCATTTGCTGTGGAGTTGATGCCTTATGTTTCTGCAAAGTGCTTTAGATTGGTCACTAGGTACTTCCCACACCCACTTAGTAAATGCTGGCATCTTAAGCCATCCCTTTCGGAATTTTTGCTGGTACAGCATTTGTTTTTTCTTTGCTCATTATAATGTAGTGGGAAGCATGAAAATAAATTGACTGATTAATAAAAATATAAAGTTGAAAACACAACTTATCAGTTTGCCGCTAACAATTCTTTCATTCATCATTAACAATTCTTATGTTTGCTGCTTACAAATTCTTGAGGTGAAGAATACTGATTCAGGATGCAGGGTGGCCATATCATAAATGGAAAAGTAAAATCTGCAGAAATCCTAAAACTGTGTTCTAATATAAACCTGGGATCATCATATTTCACTTCCAATCTTACATTTAATATCTATTGGTAAAACCACAAATATAACTACAATACTTGAAAAAAAAAGTAAGTAGAAATATAAAGGGGGAGACCCCCGCCCCATACTTCTACACAAGATATATAATCCAAAACAGCATGAAAAAACACAGGCCTATTTTAAAACAGTCAAACTGGAAGTAAATCAGTCAACCTGTCATGATAAAAATTTATCACGACAGAATAAATTATTGTTAGGAAGAATTTCCATGCTTTCATTCTTTGCAACATATTTACATTATTGTGTAGTGAGTCCAGGTGCTAACATGAGTTATCTTCTCCCCCTCCCTCCACCAGCACCACTCTGTATCCAAGCCGGTGGAAGGAGGGGGCTGGAAAAGTTCATAACTTGATAAACTTACATTTGAAGTTTCAAGAAAGTGAAAGGAAAACTCAACAATAACCAATAGTACTAAAATTTGGCTATAAGATATTTTAACAAAAGTAGAAAAGGAGAAAAAAAGAAGAAAAAAGGGTAACTATTGTGGAAATGTCATGATCGGAGAAGAATTTTAAACCTGCTAAATGCTAGATTCAAAAATTTTCTAAATGCTGAAAAAAAAAAAAATGCTAGATCTAGCATAAAATATGCTAAATTGGCAAT
>NC_068983.1:123662073-123674034 GCF_001194135.2 Octopus bimaculoides | reverse complement strand
AAAAAAAAAAAAAAAATGCTAGATCTAGCATAAAATATGCTAAATTGGCAATCCTAGATCATCTATGGGTTTATACAAAGCAAAATAAATTAGAGAATCTTTTGTTTGTGTTAGCTTTTAATGATAATAAATGAGGGACATTTTTTTCAATGACGAACAAATTTATGCCAGCTCATTCAAGCGGAAAATTTTTTTTTTCAAGTAAATTTGCTAGAAAAATTTCTAATTTTTTCAGTAAATGCTTTCAATATTGTTTAATAATCAACTTATAGTAATATATACGAAATAAGTTTCTAATACAGACTTAATGACCTCCTCAATAATTGTATAACAAATATGGCCGTCACAATCAGAGATGACTTAGTAGCCTGTACAAGCATTTCACTAACTGTTTAAGGGTAATTGTGTAGTCACAAGCATACACAGACACTATCACTACCACTCCTTGACCCAGCAGAACATTCATGATGTGACAAGTGGAGGGAGGGAGGGAGGGAAGACCGTACCAGTACTAGGCCTGTATTTTATTTATCATCACCAAAAAGACAAAGCTGACCTTGGTAGGATTTGAACCTAGAGCAAAGAGAGATGGAACAAATATAATAACATATTCTATCAAATGCTCTAATGACAGCCGAATGATTAACTTAACTGCATAATTATAATCAATTCTTGCAATAATTTTTACAAAATATTTAAATTAGGTTGCAGCTCACAATTAGTTCCCAATTTTTTTAAACAGTTTTATTAGCTTTATTTGGATGTTTTCAGTGTAAATTACTAAAAACCCTTGAAGGATTTAAGTTTCAGGATTTAAGTTTCATAAAGAGTGTTGTTATATAAAAGATACATAGGTTTCAAACTTATAAGACAGGAATGTATTCATAATAGTATTCAATAGCACATTCTTGTGTTCCACTTGACATTACAATATGTAATTACACTAAAAGGAAATTGACAATGACAACGTATTTAAAAATATCTAAAATTTGAAGAACCAGTAATATGTGTAATTAGAAATGTTGTGGGGTTGATATACAAAACTACCAATTTCAAATACACAGTTACTCTTGTTTTGGCTCAAGTTTCAACTAGAACTACAAAACTTTCTAACTTAGCATAATAGGTCAGGACATTGGACATAAACTTTTGTTAAGAATTAGTTATGCAAGATTTCATTCCAATCATGTACATCATCAGACTACATTTTTTCAGGCTGGCACTGAAGTGGCTTCGCTGATTGACAGGTGATGGTCTCGATTAGAGAATGCTTGAGCTAAGATAACGCGCCCTCCATTGGTCAGTTAAAGTTTAGACAGTGTCACGTGACAACTTGCTGGGGCTGCCTGCTGGAGCCTAGCAGTAGGTATTTAAAGGGAAATTTGACAAGACAGTCAGTCGGCCACTGACACTTGTTGACGCTGCATCGAAGAGGCCAGGGAATAGAAGAAAGAAGACATGCACCCAACACCAGAGCCGAAGACACCTCCGAAAGAGGGGGGCACCACGTCAAAACGGTAGAGGAGTAGGGGCCGAAACTGGATGTGGTTCCTCCTGATGATGTCTTGAGCTAACTGGATCCTATAAAGGAGCTGTTGTGATAGCAGACCACGAACCATGGTTGAAATTCCTCCTATTAATGATACTAGTTTGGTAATTTAGAAGTATTAAACACAAGCTAAAAACAATAATCACATTATTTTATAGCACATGCTTAATCTTATGTTGATGTAGCCCCATTGCCAAGGAACAGGTCAGTCATGCAACCTTCATTTTAAGCCACATGAAATTTACTTTACCAGCACCCTTTATTTTATCCTTTTCATTTGTTTCAGTCATTGGTCTGCAGCCATGCTGGGGCACTGCCTTGAAGGGTTTAGTCAAACAAACTGATCCTAGTACTTTTTTTTTTTAAGCCTGGTACTTATTCTATCTGTTTCTTTTGGCAAACTGTTAAGTCATAAGGATGTAAACAAACCAACACTAGTCGTCAAGTAGTGATGGAGAACACACACACACACAAACTACACAGATAGAACAGGCTTCTTTCAGTTTCCATGTACCAAATCACTCACAAGCATTTGCTCAGCCCAGGGCTATAGAAGACACTTGCCCAAGGTGCCATGGAATAATCAAATTAAGTGACCACATAATTAGCAATGAAATCATTATCTCCAAGCAAAAAATAAGAATATGAAAGAAAGCTCTAAGGTACTAAAAGAAAAAAATTAATTTTAATTGCAGGACAAAATAAAGCAACCACACATGCTTCTAATTAAGTAAGAACTGAGTACTTGTATGAGCAATCATCCCTAAGCTGCTACAGAATGTATTGAACAATGACCTTGACCCAGTGTACTTCGCATTGGATAATTCCCTTTAATGTCATCAATGGCATAATGCATATTCCAAAAAGCATTTGAAGAGCAATTCAGAAATAATTTCATTTTACCCCTTTTGTTACCGTATTTATTTTGGGATGCTCTGTGTTTCTTTCAGTTATCTTAAATATAACAAAGAATTTAGTATAATAACTTAGTTATCATTAGGCTAGTGTTAGGAACATAAATTGTGACTAAGGTTTGGTGGAAGATTTCAATTCAAAACTTATGAAAACAAGACATTTGTACTACAGAGCCAGAGTCGGTTTCAGCCAGGTTGGTAACGAAAGGGTTAATTGCTGCCTAAAAAAATTTTGTTCCACTTCCGTCAAATTTTCTCCCATTTTTGTCTCCAAGACTTACATTTTTACCATCATTTGGAAACCTCTTTTTAGACTGATCAAAACTGAGCGTGACTGACTTACACTGGGAATTATTCCCAACCCATTCAAAGATGTATCACATGAGATGGAAGCTGTCATGGACAGATCTGCCAGAATTGCTGTAGTCCGCTATAGTGCACCCATCCTGAGATGGACACAAGCGGAGACTAACCAACTTGATTGCACTACCTGGAAGACAATGACAATGCATGGTTCCCTCCACCCTAAGGCAAATGTACACAGGCTCTACATGAAGAGAGATAAGGGCGGATGTGGGCTGATTAGTGAATCAACAGTGAAAGAAACATGGTAGAATATTTGGTAAACAGCAAAGAAGACCTACTACAGTATGCTGCTAGTGCAGAAGGAGTTAACAAAAATGGACTTGAGAGTAATCATGAATTCCGAACAAGAACAGCCAATGAGAGAGAAGAAACTCTACTCCATATGGAATTACATGGTCAATTCCACCATGAAACCAACAAATTAAAAGACCAGGAAGTATCATGGAGGTGGCTCAACAAGGGTAACCCCCAAAAAATACTGAAAGCCTAATCATCGCTGCCTAGGACCAGGCATTGAATACCAATTCAGTGAAAAAGAATATATACCACACAAGTGCATCGGACCTCTGCAGAACGTGTGGCAAGAAGGTTGAAAGCGTGACTCATATTGTTAGTGCTTGTGAAAGTCTTGCGCAAAAAGAGTACAAGCATAGACATGACAAAGTAGTTCAAAACCGCCACTGGCTACTATGCTGTAAGTATGGATATGAGACTGGAAAAGGTAAAGGACAAAAAGGGGAGGGCAAAAATCCTTTGGGTCTTTGATTTCCAGACAGACAAAGTGTTAGAGCACTGAAGGCCGGATATAGTAACCTTTAGGAGGGACAAACAAGAGTGCCTAATCAATGTAGCAGTGCCAGGAGATCATGAAAGAAAGAGAAAAGTTGATAAATATGGAGACCTGAGAATTGAGATCCCTAAGATGTGGCAGCTATGAGAGTCGAACATAAAGGTTATCCCTATTGTCATCGGAACATTGGGTTCAATACCACTCAATCTGAAGAATCAACTGAAAACCTTAGAGATACCCTACAATCTAGATGTATTGCAAAAGTCGGCATTACTTGGAACTGCACACATATTGATCAAAGTAGTGTCTGTCTGAGGTCTTTGTTGTGACTTGACAAACAGTACAAACGCCCGGTAGACACAATATCTTCAATCAACAACCTCATGATATTGCATACTGTGCGACATCTATAATAATAATAATAATAATAAATTCTTTGATTTCTCACTAGATCAACAGATGAGGGGACATCAATTAGACAAGTTACGAAAAGTTTGGGGGAGAGGTTTACATAGATACTGAATGAGAAATGAAAATGAAAGTATATATTGTGTACTAGACATACTTTCATATAATAAAACTGTCTTGAGAATAAAACCATTATCTAAGGACAATCAAAAGAATTGAAAATCATCAATTACTCTATCATAGACATTACATGTGCCCTCTCCTGGCATCTTGATTTGTTTCATCATCATTTAATACCCGCTTTCCATGCTGGCATGGGTTGGATGGTTTGACCAGAGCTGACCAGCTGGAGAGCTGACCAGCTGGAGAGCTGTTCCGGTTCTAATTGTCTATTTTGGCATGGCTTCTATGGTCGGATATCCTTCCTAATGCCAACCACTTCAAAGAATGTACTGGGTGCTTCTTATGTGGAATTAGTACAGGCACTTTTTTGTGACACAGGCAATTCTATGTGGAACAGCATGAGTGCTTTTTATGTGACACCAGCATCAGCAAGCCCTAAGGGGAAGGGCCTCTCAGCTGAAAGAAGGACATAAACAACATTCCTGTATGTATGGATGGCCATGGTTTTACTTAGCTTCACATGTCTTCTCAAGCACAGCAAACTGCCAGGAGTTTCTGTCCCTTGTCATTTCCTTTGTGAGGTCCAGTGTCTGAAAATCCTTTCTCGCTACTTTGTTCAACATCTTCTTGAGTCTACTCCTTCCAAATGTTCCCTCCACAATTAGAGATTTACAAATGAATAATCAGGGTAAACCCATTCAGCCTTATTAGTCTCTCTCTCTCACACTTTTTGTAAAACATACTGGAAGGTAACATCTCTCTCTCTCTCCCTTCACCTCCCTCTTCCAGAGGTGATATTTCAAGAATTTGGCATGAACTTGACCAGAGAGAAAGATTCTCATCCTTAAACCTTAAACCAACTTAACTCTACAACTACCTTTACCATAGACATAGACATGTCTATGTGGTTAAGAAGTTAACTTGGCAACTACATATTTTGATGTTCAGTCCCATGGCATGGTACTTAAGGTGTCTTTGACTACAGTCCCAGGCAGACCCTATGTCTTGAGAGAGAATTCAATAGACAAAAACCAGTCATGTATATGTGTGTGTGTGTTTGTCTCTTACTGCTTATCAACCACTGTTGGTTTGTTTACATCCCTGTAACTTAATGGCTTAGCAACAAGGGACAGAAAGAATAAGTGCCAGACTTAAAATAAGTACTGGGACTGACTTGATCAACCCTTCAAGACAATGCCTCACCATAGCTGCAGTTCAATGAATGAAGTAAAAAAATTATAGATTAGCTAGTAGTCAGAGGAAAACTATTAGCCCTTCCCAGCTAAAGAAAGAAGCTGGGTCAATTTTCAAAATTGATTCAGCCATTAGGTAGATCCACCCTATGTGGAGCAGCAGTTACTCAACATGTCATTAAGAATCTTTGGCACTAACACAATGTAGAGTTGGATATGGACCAGATTTGTTTGTGCTAACTTACAGTAAAAGACAGTGAAGGTCAGCTGCAACTCTGCATTTTGATTGTTTACTATATATATCTATAACTACTAAATGGTATTAGCAACAACTGACAATTAGCAATTACGTAGTTACTGTGTGGTATTTGAAAATTCTGACAATGACAGCATTAGCAACTACTGACATTTAAAAACTACTAAATGATATTAGCAACTACTGACTGTTTATTTACAATGTTCTTCATTATAGCATCGATTCAGTTGTTGATAACAACATCTATTCTGTTGAGTGTGATGAAAGAGGTTGATTACTTGATTTCAAGTACCCTACACTTGGGTTCAAATATGGTTAGCAGATTGTATCCCTAAAACATAAATATTGAGAAAGAAAAAGAATGAAAGAGATGGAAGAATAAAAGAAACATGAAAATCATCATCATCTTCATTTTACATTTGTTTTCCATGCTGGTATGGGTTGGACAGCTGGACAGGAGTTGGCAAGGTCACAGACTTCACCAGGTTCCATAATCTGTTTAGACTTGGTTTCTACAACTGGATGCCCTTCTTAATGTTAACCACTTTACAATGTGTACTGGGTACTTTTTACATACCATCACCAGTGCATTTTACATGGCATCATCACCAATGCTTTTTACATAGTACCATCACTAGTGCTTTTTACATGGCACAATCACAATGCTTTGTACGTGGTACCATCACCAGTGCTTGGTATGTGGCACCATCACTAGTGCTTTTTTACATGGCACCATCACCAGTGCATTTTATGTGACACCAGCACCAGGAGAAAGAATGTTAAGAAAAAGACAGAAAAAAAAAGAAGAAAGAAGCTAAACACCAAAACATTAAAAAAAATTGGGAAAATAAAAAATAAAACACAAAAATTCCGATCTAACCTTGTTGCAGAATGTTCTGATATGGCTCTAGCATAAACAGTGGTACTGGCTTCCTCTGGTTGCTTTTTCTGCTTAACTAAACCATGTATAGACTGTAAACAAGAACAAGATAAATATTACACATTCATATTTTCAATAGCAGTGGTGGATTTGATCTCAGTGTTCTGAGATCAAATTTTACCGGAATTACAAATTACTTTTTAACTTTTGTCTTTATGAGAGAATAGTCAGTAATACAGATATTTAATATTGGCAGAAGGACACAAATATTATACAGATAGTGAGTTACAGTCAATTATATTTACTCCAGTATATGGCTGGTATTTATTTTATCAAGTCTAAGAAGATGATTGACTAAGTCAACTGTAATGAAATATAATGACTAAATACTGCCGTCCATTATCCTGATAAGAAGCTCATTCAGTTCTATATTTAAGAGATGAGGAATTATGTACATTATTTACATTTGACAGATATTTGTCCTCATCTTGTTTAACACAACGTTTCGGCTGATATACCCTCCAGCCTTCATCAGGTGTCTTGGGGAAATTTTGAACCTGGGTTCTCATTCCTAAGGTATTTTTCGATATTATTATTATTCAGGTCACTGCCTGGAATCGAACTCAGAATCTTGGGGTTAGTAGCCCGTGCTCTTAACCAAAGGTTATACAAAGGCAAAACATGCCGCTCCCTCAAAATAAGGGTAGAAGAACATTGCTAAGCTGTGACGCGAGGAGATATTGATAAATTGGGTATAGCTGATCATGTGTGGAAAAATGGAGACCACCTCACCCTGTAGGATGAAGTTAAAATAATAGACAGAGAACACCACTGGAAAATATAAAACCTAAAAGAAGCAACACATATGCTAGGACACAACAACCTCCTAAGCAGACTGAGTGCAGATATGAATAGCATATGGGAACTGGTATTAAGGAAGGATAGAAAAATATTAGATTTATAAGCCCTAAAATTCACTCCATAATTGCCTACGGGCATATGGCATAGTGGTTAAGAGCACGGGCTACCAACCCCAAGATTCCAAGTTCAATTCCAGGCAGTGACCTGAATAATAATAACATCGAAATATACCTTAGGAATGAGAACCTAGGTTTGAAATTTCCCCAAGACACCTGATGAAGGCTGGAGGGTATATCAGCTGAAAAGTTGTGTTAACAACAAACAAGATGACAAATATCTGTCAAATGTAAATAATGTAAGAAGCTCATTCTTTTGTTTTTACATGTTTTTTCATACTAGCATGAGTTAGATGAATGCATATTACTGAGACATTCTTTTATAGTTGCATGCCCTTCCTGTCCTTAAATGTTACCTATTTTTTAACTCAAGAAATTTCCATTCCACTTGTCTTTGAAAGCACAAAACAATCAGATGACTTGTTGACAGGGAAATGTCAACAAACTTCACTCTTCACAGTTCAGCACATTTTTTCATGTAAAATGCAGAATATAAACATTCACACACACACACACACAGACTTTATCCAGTTTCTACTATAGCTTAAGGCTATAGTAGAAAACATCCTTGCCAAGATACTATACAATGGGACTGAATCCAAAACCATATGGCTGTAAAATGAACTTCCCCTTTAGCATTCAGGTTATTCTGTCAGATGCAATGCTTATTTGTGAAGGCACATGGCTTAGTGGTTAACAGTAATCTGCTCACATTTGTAAGGTCATGGGTTCAATTCCCAGAAGCATGATATGTCCTTGAGCAGATTTTATTCCACATTGCTCCAATTCAATCAGCTGGCAAAAATGAGTAGGGCTGGTCATGTCACATTCTGTGTCACGCTGTATCTCCCTGAGAACTATATTTAAGGGTGTGTGTGCCTGTGAGAGTGCTCAGCCAGTGGTGTTCTGTCTGTCCTTGTGCTGTCCCCTCTGTGTCATGTCCTAGGTGCCAAATAAAAAGAATTACAGTCAGCGAGGTATGCTGTTTGGGCCAGTCACGCAGAAGATGAAATACGTCATCATAATGCGGGACACATCAATGGCAACGAGCATTCAGAGCTCATACAGTGGAAAAATGTTAAAAATCCAGAGGTGGGATTTGAACTTCACACAGTGAAAAATATATGAAAAGAATTCTGAAGAAAAAAAATGTCTGACAAAACTGGAACTCTAACACAGACTTGAACTTCACACAATGAATATATAAAAAAAGATTCTGAAGAAAAAAATGTCTGATAAAATTGGAACTCTAACACAGAACTGAACTACATGCAGTGAAAAATTATATAAGTTCGTATGAAGGATTTAAGTCAGGTTGCTATATGTTAATAGCACTGGTACTACCTGCAGCATTTTGAAAGAAAATAAATGGTTCTGTGTGGAGCAAAAAATAATAATAAGTCCATTCAAAGGATTTAAGTCAGGTAACTATATGTTAATAGTGTTACCGGTAAATAATGCAGACTGGTACTACCTGTGGCATTTTGAAAAAAAACAAAATATAATTCTGTGTGGAAATAGAAAAAAACCTAAATAAGAAGAGAAAAATAATTGTGGTTGGAAGAAAAAGAAATGAAAATTAAAAAAAACATAATGTGTTGAAAGAAGAGAAAAACATCTCAAAGAGTGGAGATGTTGTGGCAGACACCCCCAGGTGAGAAGTGGGCTGGTCTACAACTAATAAATAGTGGGCAGACTCAGTAAGTAGTGTCAGTCAGTGAGGTATGCTGTTCGAGCCAGTCATACAGATGACAAAATATGTTGTCATAATGGGGGACATATCACACAGCAAAAAAAAAAAAAAAAAAAAAAAAAAAAAAAAAAAAAAGTCTAAGAACCCTCCTAAACCCTGAGAGGGCTGAAATCTCTTCTTGAGAATATTCCTGGAGAACCTGGTAACTATTGAACTGAAGCAAGAAGACTTCAGTGTGCAAATGAAGAATTTGAGTTGAAAAAAAAAACAATGAAATACTGTTTTCTCTTTTTTTTTTAAATATATTATCTATTTGGTTATTTTACTCTTCAACCAGTTAATGCTTCCTTTCAGACCTATGACCAAAGACATTTCAGCTGTCACTGCCATGTTTCTTTCCTGAAGCATACATTGCCAAGACCACATTCTCCAATATGTTCTTTTTTTATCCAACATGATGAATATCATTTAAGAGAGATTTAGCTGCTATTTTTTTTTTTTAGCTGAACATTTATATTATCTCATGTGTCCTTTTTATGATGGCAAACCACAATGAGAATGCAGCTAGAAGCAGCAGGACTACATTATCTAACGTGTCCTTATTAAGATTGCAGGGTGGGATTTGAGGGACATAATGGCTGTTATTTCTAGTAGGTCTATTGATTACTAGTGGTAATCAACTTCTGCACATGCACAGTCAGTAGTAGTGACAAAAATATATTTTTTAATCTCCATATGGCTATGTTGTAAGAAGTTTGCTTCCCAACCATATGGTTCCAGGTTCAGTCCCACTACGTGGCACCTTGAGCAAGTGTCTTTAAATATAGCCTCGGGCTGACCAAAGCCTTGTGAGTGGATTTGGTAGATGGAAACTGAAAGAAGCCCATTATATATATATATATATATATATATATATATATTTGTTTAGGTGTCTGTGTTTGTCTCCCCAGCATCGCTTGACAACTGATGTTGGTGTGTTTATGGTCCCCATAACTTAGCAGTTCAGCAAAAGAGACTGATAGAATAAGTACTAGGCTTACAAAGAATAAATCCTGGGGTTGATTTCTTCAACTAAAACCCTTTAAGGCAGTGCTCCAGCATGGCCGCATTCAAAACGACTGAAACTTGAAAAAGAATAAATGAATATTTTCATATATCCTCTAATTTTTTTACTAGTTCCAGTCACTGGAGCACCACCATGCTGGAGCACCACCATGCTGGAGCACCACCATGCTGGAGCACCACCATGAAAGGTTTTAGTTGGTCACCTCAAATCCAGGACTTATATTTTTTAACCCTTTACCATTCAGTTTACTCTGTCAAATGTGATACTTATTGACTCACATTGTTTTGAATTAATTGTGCATTACTTTGTAGCTTCAAGATTCCAGTGGTGAGCTTGTATATTTTTAAAATGACATTGTACTATATGTGTGGAGGCGCAATGGCCCAGTGGTTAGGGCAGCGGACTCGCGGTTGTAGGATCGCGGTTTCGATTCCCAGACCAGGTGTTGTGAGTGGTTATTGAGCGAAAAACACCTAAAGCTCCACGAGGCTCCGGTAGGGGGTGGTGGTGATCCCTGCTGTACTCTTTCACCACAACTTTCTCTCACTCTATCTTCCTGTTTCTGTTGTACCTGTATTTCAAAAGGGGCCAGCCTTGTCACACTCTGTGTCACGCTGTATCTCTTCCGAGAATTACGTTAAGGGTACACGTGTCTGTGGAGTGCTCAGCCACTTGCACGTTAATTTCACGAGCAAGCTGTTCCGTTGATCGGATCAACTGGAACCCTCGTCATCGTAACCGATGGAGTGCCAACAACATTGTACTGTATGTGTGAGAGGTTGGATCTGGTCAGTTTTAACATAAAACAGGTAAAATATCTGGGCCAAATATGGCCAGATTAAATGCTAAAAGGGGTAAATGTTAGTACTTATTCTATTAAACAAACTAACATACTGGTTCTCAAGCAGTGAGTCACAAATACACACTTTTACACCTTATACATGACTGTGTGATTTAGAAGCTCGCATTGCAATCATATGGTTTCAGGTACAGTCTCATGGTATAGTATCATTGCAGCTTCTACAAAGCTGCAATCTTTCAGTGGACAAAGGATGGTGTAACTGAAAACTGCATGGCTTGTAAAACTGTTAATACACCGGTATATAAAGCATAAAGCAGCGATGGATTTTAATAGTATTTTAAGCTGTGATGGTGGCTTGTAACAATAAATTGTGCACCTGTTCATGTTTTAGATGTTCATGAAAATTATCAAAGCTGGTTTATTTTGCACTAACTACATAATTCAAAATGTGAAGATGCATGGCCTAGTGGTTAGAGGCTGTTGCACTCAAGATTGCTTGATTGGGGTTCAATTCCCTGACTGGGTGACGGGTTGTGTACTTGAGCAAAACACTTCATTTCACATTGCTCCAGTCCTTCTTTGATCAAGTGGGGAATGTTGGCCTGCTCGCCTAGCCAGCAGGTTGGCATCCTTTGAAGGCTAAAACAATGCAAAAACGCACTGTGATCAACGATGTGTAACAACATCTGATAGATGCTTGGTAACAAGAGATTTATTCAAAATAAATTGTAACACTGAAATATCAAGTTATTGTTGATAAGTGAACAGCATAGCTGTAATGATGGCTGTTTTTGGCCATGCGACTTGTCTGTATATCAGTCTGTGGAGAACTGGAAGTTCACAAAGAAAAAGTATGAAAGGATGAATGAAAGTGCTGAAGAAAAGCAAAAGCAAACAATGATTCTTTTATCATTTAATGTCCATTTTCCATGCTAGCATGGGTT
>NC_068983.1:123657954-123662050 GCF_001194135.2 Octopus bimaculoides | reverse complement strand
GGGGGGGGGGTTGACAAGAGATGGCCAGCAAAGGAGCTGTCCAGACTCCAATTGTCTGTTGTGGCATGGTTTCTACAGCTGAATGCCTTTCCAAATGCCAACCTCTTTAGAGTGTGCTGGGTGTTTTCTATGTGCCTTTACACATGGTGCATTTACACAGCACAGGCACGTGTGCATTTAATGTGGCACCGGCAACTGTAAAGAGCAAGCCTGTATGTATGGATGATTGTGATTTTACTTAGCTTCATGTGTCTTATCAAGTACAGCAAATCACCACAAAACTCCTGGTCCCATGTCATTTCCTCAGTGAGGCTCAGCATCTCAAGATGATCTCTCATTACTTCGTCCCACATCTTCCTGGGTCTACCCCTTCCACAGATTTTCTCTACAATTAGATCAGCACTTCTTTACACAGCTGTCCTCATCCATGCACATCACATGACCAAACAAGTGCAGTGTTCTCTCTTGCACACAACATATAATGCCTCTTATACCTGGTTTTCCTCATAAATCATTTACACTCTGTCGTGTGTGCACACTGACATTACCCATCCAGCAGAGCATACTAGCTTCATTTCTTTCAAGCCTTTGTAAGTCCTCTGTAGTCATAGCCCATGTTTCACTGTCCTGTAGCTTAGCTGTACATATACAGGCATCATACAATCTGCCTTTCACTCTGAGGGAGAAACCCTTAGTTACCAACAAAGGTAAAAGCTCTATGAACTTCACCCAACCTGTTCTTATTCTAGCAACTATGCTTTCAGCACTTCTTCCTCTACTGTTAACTTTGTTACCTAGATAACAGAAGCTATCTACTACTTCTAATGATCCCCCTGAGCATTTGAAGAAGTCTATTGTGTGTGCATTTTTATTGCTTATCGCATTATTGACACACACAAAGACTATTTTCTCTGTTAAACTTCCTGTGATACTGCTACACCTTTTACGTGTCTCAAGCTTTCACTGGGTACAACATATGGAGTTTCTTCTTACATATCGAGCAGATCCACCTCTATGAAAAGACTTGTGATTTGTCCATTTTCCTACTCACTAGGACTTCAGTTTTTCCTAAATTAACTCTAAGGCCCTAAGATTCCAGGCCTTGCTTCCACATCTGAAATTTCTTCTCAAGGTCATGTAGTTTATTCAGCTATAAGAACAAGGTCATCAACATAGGGGAGCTCCCAGAGGCAGCCAGATTTGAATTCTTTTGTTATGGCTTGAGCAATCTATTTTTGGATAAGTCCATCCTAAGAACAAATACTTTAATTTCCCCTGTATAGAAATACATCTTTCAATCCCAGTTCAAATCCTGGGAAAGGCAGTTCAGAAACAGATATTTCAAATATTTCTATTCAAAAGAAATCACAGTAGCAAAAAACAGTTTGAGCAGAAAATTTAACATTTAGAGTAATATCTAATTAATGTAAGCTGAATGAAACAAATTAACATAGCATTAAAGCAATCACCAATAGCATATGCTTGTACTTTATGCAACATTCTGCTGAGGTAAAATAGCACAACCTATGTTACATCATGTTTGTACCTTCAAAGAGTAGAAACTCCATTCATGCCAGTTCACTTTGTAATATAAAATATTAATAGAATAAAAAATAAAAAACAACAGAAGCACATAAGACACACTCCTAATTTTACCTATGAACAAAAACTAAATCTATGTGATTATCAGGACCTCTCTTTCTCCCTCTATCTTACAAGATGTTGTCAGCCCTCCATATATATGTGCGCGTGTGTGTCCATTTACTAAGGTTGCTCATATATAAAATCACATCTAGTTATTGCTTTTACTTTCACATGCAAACAAATGATAGGTTTCACTTCTACTAACATTATGAAAACAACAACAACAAAAAATTCATCACAAACCCAGCCTTCTCTGCTACTGTTACGACTAAGTGAAAACATGCTGACCTAAAAATGTTTACTTGAACACTGACTGCATCAGTCTCACTATGGCTCGCCAAGGTCACAAACATTGATCTTCCTCATTTGGACTGACTTGCTGTATAAATAAAAGGTTAATTTCTTCCTTCATTCACCAGAAACCAAACACTCTCTTTTTAACTAAACAAAACTAAATCTGCTGCACCTTTAAAATGATAAATAACAAAAAGCCTCTACAAATCACATCCTCAAAACTTGACAACAGTTATGGCACAACTGACATTTTGTAGGCCCATTTTCTTTTTAACTTTTCTTTTTGTTTTTGCTTCATTATTAGAAATATGATGTTAAAACTATGAGGGAGTGCTGAAAAGTTCCTACCTTTAAGTAAAAGAAAATACAGGCGGATCAGTTAATTATGATTTTATTCTACATATTCCCCTCTCAAATTCACACACTTATTGCAGCAGTCCTTCAGCTTCAGGTTTTCTAATCCCTGTAAAAGAACTTGGAAGGTTGGGCCACAAACCAGGGCTTTTGTGATACCTTTAAAGCCAGGAACTTTTCAGCACCCCCTTGTATATTTTACTTTTCTTATAATCTAAAACATGGGTCACCAAACTATGGCTCACAGGCCGGATCTGGCCTTGATGCCACTTTGTCCGGCCCGCCATCGTATGCTGCAGAAAATAAACAATGTTTTTATACTGCTTCCTACACTTCTTAGATTACGCATGTCCTATGTATACTGAGTCTGTCACATCACGCGCTATGTATTTCACGCTCCATAATAATTACTACAGTACATCACATGTGCCTCGGGCTTGTCAGTTATTAGTGATTACAATTAAAACGAGAATATCTGACGCCAAGGCCTAAGACTGCTTTTGTTTTTTCTTCACCCATCGTTATGGCTACTAAGAAGAGAAAGGTTGATGATGAATGTCGCATTTTCAATAAAGAATGGGGAGAAAAGTACTTCTTTGTGGAAACAAATGACCAGTAAGCGAGTTGCCTGAGATATGCAATGAAAGTGTTGCAGTTATGAAAGAGTACAATATTCGTCGTCACTATGAAGCAAAACATCTCTCAACACATTCTAAATATTCTGGAAAGTTGCAGTCCAAGAAATCTGAATTTATGAAACGTAGTTTGGAATCTCAAAGGAATTTCTTTACGGAAAAGTTTGTTAGAAGTGAATCTATCATTTGTGTAAGTTACAAAATAGTGAATAAGTTGGCAGAGTGAGGAAAACCATTTACTGACAGAAACTTTACAAAAGAGTGCATGATGGAAGCAGCAAATGACTTGTGTCCTGAAAAAGGTAACATGTTTGGCTGTATCAGCCTTTCAGCAAGTTCAGTTGTGCAGAGAACAGAAGAAATTGGAGAGAATACAGTTACAGATACATGAGAAAGCAAAGAAATTTTTGTGGTATTCTCTTGCAATGGATGAGTCTACTGATCTCTCTAGTACGTCACAGCTTCTTGTATCCATTTGTGGTGTTAATTGCAACTTTGAGATTATAGAAGAAATGGCATCCGTTTGCAGTATACGTGGAACAACAACTGGAGAAGATATTTTCATAGAGATGCAGAAAACTATAACCTTCAATGAAATCAGCTTCGGTGTGTTACAGTTGATGGAGGAAAAAACATGGCAGGAGTGAGGAAGGGTTTGGTAGGGCAGATCCAGACCAAGTTGGAGGAGCTTCAACTACCAGAAGCTGTTTATACACTGCATTATACATCAGCAAGCACTCCGTGGAAAACACTTAGATATTTCTTGCATACTAAAACCAGTTACAACTGTGGTGAACTTTATTCGGAATCATGGGCTTAATCGCTGACAGTTCCAGGCTTTCCTTGAAGAAATGGATTCTAATTTCTGTGACTTGCCTTACTACACAGAAGTAAGATGGCTCAGTTGTGGTAAAATCCTGTTTCGTTTTTATAAGCTCAGAAGAGAAATAGATCTTTTTCTCACTGAAAAGAATAGAGCTGATTCACCGCTGTCAGATCCTTCATGGTTATCAAAGTTGTCAGTTTTAGTTGACATCACTTCTCATATGAATGAATTGAATTTAAAACTGCAAGGAAAGAATAACCTTGTCTGTAATCTCTACAGAATTATTACAGCGTTTCGGAAAAAGCTATCATTGTTTGAAGCACAACTTGAAGGAGGAAACTTC
>NC_068983.1:123642942-123657944 GCF_001194135.2 Octopus bimaculoides | reverse complement strand
TGGAAAAAATTAATCAGGACTTAAATAAGCATTTTTCTCAAAGATTTTCAGATCTTGACAGAATTGAGAATGAAATTCTTTTGTTTGAGAATCCCTTTGGCTGTAATCTTGATAACATGCCAACTGAACTACAACTGGAGTTTATTGACTTGTAAGCTAATACCTTGTTGAAAGAGAAGCACAGAGAAGGAAAACTCATTGAATTTTATTGCTGCTTGCCTCCTGATGAGTTTTCAAAATTGAAAAAAATTGCCTCAGGTATGGCCTCAGTTTTTGGAACAACTTATGTTTGTGAGCAACTTCTTTCAAAAATGAAGTGAGTGAAGTCAATACATTGAACAAGGTTCACTGATGAACATTTGAAAGCAATTCTTATGGTTGGCTGCAGCAATCATAAAGCAAATGTTGATATTTTGGAAGCAAAACTTTTGTGCTGCTTACATTTTATGCAATTCAGCTATGTGTGCACTGTTTCTAAAAATTCTAAATTGGTAATATTTTGGTATTATTAAAATATGTTTATTGTTTTTATTATTTTGTGTATTTTCATTGCCAGTACCACCTGACTGGCCTTCGTGCGGGTGACACGTAAAAGCACCCACTACACTCTCAGAGTGGTTGGCATTAGGAAGGGCATCCAGCTGTAGAAACTCTGCCAAATCAGATTGGAGCCTGGTGTGGCCATCTGGTTTCACCAGTCCTCAGTCAAATCGTCCAACCCATGTTAGCATGGAAAGTGGACGTTAAACGATGATGATGATGATAAATAAATAGGATGACTGTTTTTATTTTTTGTGTACATTCAGTGTATTCTATATTGTACTGAATTGAACAAAATATTTATCCGGCCTGCACTTGGCATTCTTTTAGCTATATCTGGCCCACTATGGAAAAAGTTTAGTGACCTCTGATCTAAAACAACAGATATCTATAAATATGACAGGAAGAGATAAAGGATTTTTCTGTTTGGTTGCCACTTTTCAATTGATTTCAGATTTGGCATATTGGGGTAGTTTTGTAAAGTAATCATTGTCCTGAAATTGTTGAAATTTATATGAATACACCAAGTTTTAAGATTTACATTACACTTTAAAATTTCTACAGGTGCAGCCAAACAAGAAACATCTGAGATAAAAATAATTGAAACACTTTTGTAGTTTTATCTACATTTTTGACCTGGTTCATGTATCAATTTAACTGTAACAAGCTTTACTCATCACTATAAATTGTTTAGGTGGGGGTGGGGCTGAAAAGTTCCTGGCTTTAAGGGTATAGTGAATGGCCTCCCCAGTTCATTTGCAAGGCTTAGAAAAATTGAAGAACTGCTGCAATAAGTGTGTGAATCTGAAAGGAGAATATGTTGAATAAAATCATAATTAACTGATTCTCCTGTATTTTCTTTTATCCAAAGTTAGAAACTTTTCAGCACAATCATATATATATGATGTGAGGTTTCAATTTTGACCTCAAGAAAATATTACACAGAGATAATATATACAGACAAAGGAAAAGAGAATGTAATAAGTGCAAAGAGGTGAATGACATAGAGATGAAATAGAATACACAATGGCCTACAAGTTTGTTAAGGAGTTATACGCACAAACACAAACACACACACACACACATGTACAGGAGTGGTCATGTGCTTTAAGAAGTTTGTTCCCAACCACATGGTTTCAGGTTCATTCCTGTTGCTTGGAAATCGGGACAAATGTCTTGTACTATAGCTCTGGGCCAACCCAAACTTTGTAAATGGAAACTGTAAGATACTCAATATATATGTATGTATATATATATATATATATATATATATATACACATAATCATCATCATCATCATCATCGTTTAACGACCGCTTTCCATGCTGTCATGGGTTTGACGGTTTGACTGGGGACTGGTGAGCCAGATGGCTGCACCAGGCTCCAATCTGATCTAGCAGTGTTTCTACAGCTGGATGCCCTTCCTAACGCCAACCACTCCAAGAGTGTAGTGGGTGCTTTTACGTGCCACCGGCAAGAGGGCCAGTCAAATGGTACTGGTAACAGCCACGCTCAAATGGTGTTTCTATGTGTCACCTGCACAGGAGCCAGTCCAGCAGCTCTAGCAATGCCCTCGCTCGAATGATAATTACAGAAAAAGTTATTACAAAATTAGCTAGGAACAGGATTAGCAGGCACAAGATAGTTTGGCTTTGAACCAAGAAGAGGAACTATTGATGCCATCTTCTCAGAGAAGCAACTGCAGGGGAAGTATTTGGTGAAGAGTAAGCCCCTGAAAAGGCTTTTGACCAGGACCCTCACTCTGTGGTCTTGTGGTTGCTATGGAAGTGAGGGATAGACAAACAGTTTGTGAGGGCCACACAAGCCATGTACCGAGGGGTAGTCAGCATGTTGAGAGTTAGCAATAAGTTCAGCAATGAATTTAGCATGAAGGCAGAACCCAGTAAAGCTCAGTATTCAACACTTTCCTGTTTATTATAGTCACTCAAGCCATAACAGGGGAGTTTAAATCTGATTGTCCATAAGGATTCCTATAGACTGATATCATAGTTCTTTTAGCAGAATCTGTAGAAGACTTAGAGAAGAAATTCCAGAGAGGGAAACAAAACCTAGAATTGAAAGCCTTAAAATAAACCTAGCAATAACTAAAGTTTTAGTATATAGGAAAGAAGACAGGACTATGTGACCATCAGGGAAATGACCTTGCTTAGTATGCAGAAAAGTAATTAGAAATTCCATGTGGTGCACTTTCTGTGCACAATGGATGCATAAGCCATGCAGTGAAATCACAGGCAGGTTGACAGAGAAGGCAGACTTTAATTGCAAAAAGTACATGTGAGTAATAAGCACTAAAAGGACTTTGAAAATAGATTTTCTTAAATATCTAGACAATCTACCAAAAGAATTGATAGATTTTGTTGCCTAAGTAACCTATTTAGTAAATGGAGCAGATATTCTTAAAGTGCAGTAGCCAGAGAAAGAACAGGTTTGAAAAAGTTCAGAGAACGATTACATTATCCGCCAATAAAAGAATTATGAAAACTAGAAAGAAATAAAGCAAGCATGTTTCATTGAGTGAATGTTAGCATGCATAAACAACAGAACACAAATGAGCTGAGAGAAAAACTGACTATAAAAGGAATCAGATATATTATGCATGGAAAAGGTAACACCGAAATGGGTATGGGATGGGCAAGGAAGGTGACAACTGTATAAGGAAGTGCAAAATGTGCAAAGTAAATGGAACTTGTGGAAAAGGAAGACTGAAGTGGTAAAGAATGATTACAAAATGCTCCATCTCATGAGGGAGGTGAGAAAGAACTGTAATGAGAGGCAACATGTGGTGCTAGAAATCACTCATCCACATGTGCAGGCATGGAAAAACATATGTAAATAAGTGTAGGAAAGAAGGTTGGGATAACATATATCTACAACAGGGTGTCTTGTCATTTTGTACCTGCTAATACTCCATCTGCTCCACACATCTAGCCTATTTGATACCCTCATTTCCTATTTGTTCACCATGCCAGCCAGTGCACTCTCTACACCACTAACCATTTCTATGATGATCCACCACTTAACCTCTTGTCCTTACTTACAAATATGTTGCTACTAACAGTGTCTCTCTCTCATCACAATGCCTGAATAACAAGAATTTGCATTAAATCTTTAGCATCTGATTCACTTCCTCAGTTACCTTCTTGCGTTGCTTGCCATCACTCTTTTTTGCTCTCAATGAGCCAGTCATACTCTCCTTTTCAAGCTAACACTAACACCCCTTCTATACTGATAGCCTATACTTCTCTTCCAGGCAACCTATTACTGATATAAATCACATTCTCCTAACAGTATTTCTACAATCATCCATCACTCACTTTCTGTCTCTCACATTACACTATTATTGCTTCTTTCAATAAGGCAGTGAGCTGGCAGAATCATTAGCATACCAGACAAAATACTTCGTGGCACATTGTCTGTCCTTACATTCTGAGTTCAAATGCTGCTAAGGTTGACTTTGCTTTCCATCCTTTCAGGGTTGATATAATAAGAACCAGACTGGTGTCAATGTAATCAACTTAACCCTCCTCTGAAATTGTTGGCCTTGTAACTATAGTAGAAAGGATTATTGCTTTTCTCATTATTCTCTGTTTCTACTGCATTACTTCTACTTCATTGCTTCTCGAGCATTGTCATTCCAATTTTTCTCTCCTTTTCACAGTTTCATTTCAACTACTCACTTTTCCCATTCATATCCACTCTTTTTTTCTCCCTCTTTCATCCTAGTTCATTTTCTGTGATCACCCTCTTATCTACCTACTCTATAAGTCACATTACTACGACGAGAGACAATACAGAGCAGTGAGGACTCCCTTTTGTATAGTTGTGTACAAGTCAATCTCACTAGTGCTGATGCCACAATAACATGTACCCAGTACATTCTGTGAAGTAGAAAGGGCCTCTAGCTGTAAAAACTACAGAAAAAGAAAATGAACAATTGAGAATTGGTTTCCTGACCATATCTGGGAGAGTATGGGTCAGGCAAGTTGTCATATTGCAAGTCAAGTCCTGTTTGGGGTTATTGCCCTCTTAAGTGTAGGCAGGAGACCATGTCTCACTTGTACATTTTCTTTTGGTGTGGATGTCTTAATACCCCACCACTTTAGGAGTGTACTGGATGCATTTTATTAATGTATTAGCTCTAAAAGTGTGACCAAGTCTTTGACAAGACAAAACTAAGGGATCTATTTGAACCTATAATGTCTGTGTTTGATCATCAAACACTGTACCAAATGCACTGAGAGAATTGTGCATATGTGCGTGTGTGTATTTTTGGGTGGTTTTGTGTGTGTGCATGAAAACGAGTTGCTGCTTTATGTATTTATTCAGCTTAAGATCACGCAGTGAGACATGGTAGTGAGACATAACCCTGACTGCAGAGGACATGCAAAGGTTAGAGAGGAATGAAGCTAGTACGCTCTGTTGGATGTGTAATGTAAGTGTACATGTTTGACAGAGAGCTAGTGTATTGAGAGAGAAGTTAGGCATAAGAGGAATTAGATGCAGTGTGCAAGAGAGAGGACTATGCTGGTTTGGTCATGTGATGCAGATGGATGGTGACAGCTCCATAAAGAAGAACCGATCTCTCAAGGTAGATGGAACACATAGAAGAGGGAAACCCAGGAACACATGGGATGAAGGACTGAAGAATAACCTCAGGTCACTGAACCCTTCAGATGAGATGACAAAGGACTGAGATACCTGGTGCCTTGCTGTACTCAAGAAGACCTGTACTCAGCTGCAGAAGTATTAAGGCCACTCTCCCTGGTGAAGAGGATTGGCCTGCAAGAGTCCTGTATGAGTGCCACATAAAAAGCACTGGTGCTGGTGCCATGTAAAAGCACCCAGTACACTCTGTAATGTGGTTGGCGTTAGGAAGGGCATTCAGTCATAGACACAATGCCTAATCAGACTGGAGCCTGTTATATTCATAGCATTCCATTGACATAAATATAAATCCACTAATGTGCAGTTTGATTTCCTTGGCAGTCAAATTATCTGCTGACTGACTTTCACTTACGTTAACCTATGGCATCATTATCTGTACCAATCAACTGTCACAATAATCTGTTTATCAACCTAGACTTAGTGGTACCCACAGATGTTCCTGTGTCATCACCTTGCAGACCAATCAATAACTTAGATTGGATGTTGTATTAGTAAGTATTACTAATCAAGGAAGTGGCTGGCAGTTGGCTGCAACAAAAATAGAGCTGTTCTCTAGTGGCTAGATTGCTGATTGTCTCATAACAGCCATTGTAGACCACCTACGATGCACCAAATTACATTACAGATTTTTACCAGGCAACTCATATCAGCTGTAGCAGAACAAACATGGGTTCAGCATGTTTACTTCAATTTCTCACCACCAGCTTCACAATCATGCTTCCAGCTGACCAAGCTAAATCAAGAACTACTACAAACTCACTGGACTGCACTTTAACAACAGCTCATATTACTTTTGATATCTGTTGCAACAACAGGAACCAACAGACCTCTTCATTCAGCTAGACTTACATGAGGTACATCATCATAATCATCATAGGTCTGTTTTCCATCTGGTATAGGTTGGACTGTTTGACCAGTGCTGCCAGTCACTTCCTTGATTTAAATGACTTAGCAATACTTGCTAATGCAACATCCAGTCTAAGTTATTGATTGATCTGCAAGGTGATGACACAGGAACATCTGTGGGTACCACTAAGCCTAGGTTGATAAACAGATTATTGTGACAGTTGATTGGTACAGATAATGATGCCATAGGTTAACATAAGAGAAGGTTAGTCAGCAGATAATTTGACTGCCAAGGAAATCAAACTGCACATCAGTGGATTTATATTTATGTCACTGGAATGGCATGAATATACCAAACTGAGATATTCACTAAAAAATATTGCTGCTAAATTTAATGACTTGTGCATAATTTTAAATCAACATTTAATTTATGGTAGTTAGAAGGAATTAACAAACAAAAAAAGCAAAACAAAAAAAGAAACATTTCTACATGTCATAAAAGGCAGATTTTCTACAGCTGAATGCTCTTCCTGTTACCAACCTCCACCTGTTTTCAAACAATGTAGTATCTCTCCATGGCCAGACATTTTTCATGGTAGACTAGAAATGAAGGACAACACTTGCATGATGGTGACACTCGTTTACAATTATCATGCGATGTGAAGGCAAGGACATAGTAACACACACACACACGATAGGTTTCTTTCAGTTTTCATCAACCAAATCCACTCACAAGGCTTTGGTCAGCCTAGAATTAAAGTAGAAGGGACTGAACCCAAAACTTTGTAGTTTGGAAGCAAACTTCATACCACACAGCTACACTTACACTTTTAACAAGCTATAACTCAGATACACATACACTATGTAGATAATGGTATTCTTTTCTTTTAGGATCACAAAGTGAAAGTGGAATTGATAAACAGAATTTGGTCATCTCCATAAATTTTTGTCCATAATTGATAATCGGACACTCTTTCATTAGTTATATCTATATCTCTCTCTCTCTATATATATATATATATACACACACACACACACACACACACATATGCAAATGGTTGAATGAATTAGAATCATGCAGGACAAAGAAAGAGTGACATCGCACCATGCATGGGACATCAGATGTTCTGTTTCCAACAAATCTACAAGAATTTTGCTGGAAGAAAAACCATGAAAACAACACATTCATGCAGTTTTTGATTGTGTTAGACATTATTACTTTACAAACTAAATACTTTTGCTTATTTTGATAATAAATCATCCAAGCGATCATTTTTATATCATAATGAATTGTCTGCTATAAACAATTATTCAGTTTTTTCATAACATATCGCTTGGACTAAATACTTATATAGATTGCTATACAATCGTGTGGTCTTGCATTCAGTCCTACTGTACGGCACCTTGGGCAAGTATCTTCCATAACAGACTTGGGCCAACCAAAGCTTTGTGAATGGATTTAGAAGACAGAAACTGAAAGAAGCCTGTTGTGTGTGTGTGTATACAGGGTGTTCACAAAGTCTCCCCGCAGTATTTAATGGTTTTCGGGCGATTCTTGTACACTAGTCCTTTACTTGCTCCCCAAGAAAAAAGTCTGGCAGTGATCTTGGTGGCCAAAGTCCTTTGGAAATAATCTGTTCACCGAAAAACTCTTGAAGTAGTGCCATGGTGATGCGTAGGATGAAAAAATTCACTGCGGAGAGACTATTTGAACATCCTGTATATAATATATGTATACATCCGTCTCTGTGTTTATCTTTCACTACTTTTAGACAACTGATGTTGGATTGTTTACGTCCCCATAGCCTAGAGGTTCGTAAAACGGGGACGGATAGAATAAGTACTAAATTAAAAAAACAAAAAAAACAAGTACTGGGGTCGATTTGTTCGACTAAATCCTTCGAGGGCAGTACCTCAGTATGGCCACAATCCAAAGACTGAAACAAGTAAAAGGAATACAGTAAGTAATGATCACAGTTCACTTTCATTTCATTGATGCTTAATGCAGATTGCTTGCGATAATTTTCCCCATCACTTCAATTTCCCTTTGTAATCAAAAAACGAAAGAATACCGAATATAAATAAACGCGCGCGCGCGCACGCACACACAGAGAAAGTATGTTCGAATCCTAGGAACCTTTCAAACAATGACAGGTGGGTAGCAGAATCGGTTGAGTATCGGACCAGTTATGATACTGGTTATCTCCCTTTACCGTCTGATTTCAAACCCCGACCAAGTCACTTCAACTTAACCAATGGAATTACTAAAGTTCTCCCTTTAAGTAGTTTCCGAAGTTGTTTCTTTCATAGTCTTAATATTTCATTTAGAAGGCATTTCCTAGTCTGCGTGGAAAGGCGATATTGAAATAAATTTGTTATTTCTTTTTAAAGAGATTATAGGAAAATAAACTATGTTTTTGTAACTACGAAAACACAGGCTTTCTTCAACACGAGTTGAAAAACGCATGTCAAACAGATTATCCAAGTAATTAGTTGATAAACAGTCCCTACATCGGTGGGTGTTTATTTGGGTTATCATCTTGGTTAATCGAAGTTCTTTCTGAAGTACTGCTGCAATAAGTGTGCGAATCTGAGAGGGGTATATGTTGAATAAAATCATAATTAACTGATCCTCTTGTATTTTCGGTGAATTTTCAGATTAACACCCGCACAATTTTTACTGGGGTGTTAGGGTGGGAATTCCGTCCCTAACCCTAACCTAAACACCCTAGTGAAAATCGTGCGGGTGTTAATCTGAAAATTTACCGTATTTTCTTTCACCCAAAGCCAGGAACTTTTCAGCATATTAGGCTTACAAAGAATAAGTCCAGTATGTATATATATATATACATACACACATACATATGTCAGTGTATATGTATGTAGATATATACGTTTTCTTTTGTTTGTTTCACTCATGACTGCGGCCATGCTGGAGCACCGCCTTTAGTCGAGCACATCGACCCCAGGACTTATTCTTTGTAAGCCTAGTACTTATTCTATCGGTCTCTTTTGCCGAACCGGGGGACGTAAACACACCAGCATCGGTTGTCAAGTGACAAACACAGACACACAAACATATACATACATATATGTATATATATGACGGACTTCTTTCAGTTTCCGTCTACTCACAAGGCTTTGGTCGGCCCAAAGCTATAGAAGAAGACTGAACCTGGAACCATGTGGTTGGTAAGCAGGCTCCTTACCACACAGCTATATATATATATATATATATAACTCATTGTATCATATAGGCAGTAATTTCATGTCAAGGACTTGAAGCAGTTTGAATACTCTTTTGTTTTGGTTGCTGTTAATTTCTCTCCTAGTTGCTGGTTCGTAGGTTAGATGTCAAAATCTGGTCCACGCATTTGACAAAGTAGTGGAGTAATGAAATACGACAATCAGTAGTTAGTTATACGTAAAACTAAATATGATGTACAAATGAAAAACCTAATATTAGTCGAAAACACACAAAAAACAGAAACTCAAATCCAAACTTACTGTGTTAAGTTAATGTGTATGCAACATAACAACTGGTAAATATCTTTGCCAGCATCAGATGAAATTAACGAAAAATAAACCAAACGAATTCATAACAAGCTATAAATAGTCATGACTGAGTAACTTCGATAGATTTTAGCCATCGTTAGTCCAGGATTAAATATCTGAACAAATTTTATACAGGACACCTCTCAGGGTGGAGAATTAGATAATAGCGGTGGGAGATAAAGACTTTACACACTATCTCGTGCAACATGTGATAGATTCAAGGGTCACCACCAACAAACAACTTAATGAGGAATGTTCAAGCTCCGTATAGATAAGTTACACATACTCACAAACATGTGAGTGGTGAAGGGATGATTGGATTACATTATAAAATATTTCACCGCAAACAGGATGTGAAAGCTAGGAAATAAATAAAACGAAATGTTTTCCTAGAGGATAGACAATTGATAAAATATAATTTGTGTCATGAAATACATATATATTTGTTTTTATTTATAGAAACAATGTATATACAGTAAACGAACTCAGTCCCATGATGGTACAAAGGTAATGTCCAACACCTTGTGTGATTTAAACATAGTTACTATCAGAATCTAAAATTAATGTCATCAAAGGCATTTAAACAAGAAATTATTCAAAAGAACACACTCACTGTTAATTATTAACTCATCAGGCGCGTTAAACAGGAAACTTCGCTTTAGATTCTGATTGTATCTACGTTTAAGTCACCCAAAATGTTGACATTACCTTTGTAACACCATAGGATTGAGTTCGTTTTTGATCAGGATATCGACATGGCAGAGTTGAATTGGTCAGGGCAAGTCGTTCAACTGGATGGATGGATGGATAGGACATTATGTTATCAGCGAACAGAAATATTATTGTTGATGTATCTAGGTCCTCACCGTTTTTAATTGTACATATAGATGTGTGTGTATATTGTAGTCATACAATTCGTAACCATTTGGATATTATTCTCGCAATCCTGTCTGTTCACTGTATTCATCTCATGGACGGTCGACCAAAGTCTTGAGTGGATTTGGTAGAATGAAACTGAAAGAAGTCTGTCGTATATATATATATATATATACATACATACATACATACACATGTGTGTGTTTGTCACCCACCACAGGTTGACAACTGTTGTGGGTGTGTTTACGTCCCATTAACTTAGCGGTTCAGCAAAAGACACTGGTAGAATAAGTACCAGGGTTAAAAAGAAAAATAAGTCCTGGGATTTGATTCATTCGACAAAAAATTCCTCAGGGCGGTGCCCAAGAATGGCCGTAGTCTAATGACTGAATGTAAAAGAAAAGATAAAAAACTTTCCATGGCAGTGTTGATGGCTTTCACATGAACATTCTACAGAATCCAAAGGGATCTATTCCATTTGGTGGACAGATTTTTTAATTATTATCTTTTTTAACTAAACACTTTGAAACTATGGATACTGGTACAATGTGTCTCTTAACGTTTTTGACAAAATTTGTATTTTAGAAGTTATTTCATGTTAAAGTTGTCGTATTTGGGTAATTTTAACCAATCAATGACGTGTATTCGGCTGAAGAAAATTACTGCTGCTGTTTGCGAACAACTTCCAGGTTCAAACCAATGAAAGAGCCTCTACTTGGTCGCTCGACACGCTAAAAATAGCAGCCAAAGTATCCCCCCTACCTAAATCCCACACCCATTGGACGTAATGTCATAGATTATCCCTAAAAAGATGGTTTGCTGAAGGCAGGAATGTCTTTGATGATAGGTTTGCTGTATCAGGGTTGATTTGAGGCTAAATAACAACAAAATTATTACTGAGACAGACCAACGACAGAGCCTGTATGTGGTTACATTGCTGCAAGGAAGATTCAATCAGAATATATCCTTGGCCTGAAGAGTAGCCAGCGGTATACACCTCACTTGGATTTTTACCACTTCCAAGGTTTCACTCACTATGAAAACATATGTAGCCTGGATCTTTCCTACTCTATTCTATATATATATTATATCTTTTACTTGTTTCAGTCATTAGACTGTGGGCATGCTGGGGAATTTTAAGTCGAATGAATCAGCCCCTATACTTATTTCTCATTTTTTAAAGCCTGGTTCTTATTCTATTGGTCTCTGTTTCTGAACTGCTAAGTTATGGGGATCTAAACACACTAACACCAATTATCAAGAGGTAGTGGGGTACAAAAACAGACACACATACACATATGAAAATTACACGCATCTTTCAGTTTCCGTCGGCCAAATCCTCACACGAGGCATTGGTTGGCCTGAGGCTATAGTAAAAGATACTTGCTTGTGGTGCCATGTAGTGGGACTGAACTAGAACCATGTGGTTGGGAAGCAAGCTTCTTACCACACAGCCTATATATAGCTAAGTAAAAGCGTGGATGTCTTTGCATACAAGCTTGTCCCTTGCATCCCTCTCCAGCTGAGCATTCCTAATCCTGTGGGCTCGTGGATGCTGGTTTCACGTAAAAAGCATCTGTATTGGTGCCACATAAATGCACTTGTGCTGGTGTCGTCTAAAAGCACCCAGTACACTCTGTAAAGTGGTTGGCATTAGGAAGGGCATCAAGCCGTAGAAACCATGCCAAAACAGACATGGAGCCTGGGCAGCTCTTCAGCAGACCATCCATCCGATGCCAGCATGGAAAATGGACTGATGATGATGATGATATATATATATATAACAATAAGAAAATGGAGGGGATTAATAGGTGGTATTCATCAACTTATAGACATTATATTATGTCAATTTACATAATGGTAAAATAACTTTTTACCCTTACTCATTTATTGCACTTGGTAATGTAATTGTCATGCAATGAAAAAACACTAGTGTAATAATAATTGGGTATTCTTCTAGCAGTATATTGGATAGATATTATCCCTTAGTGGGTTGGATTCACAACCCGTAACTTTCTTGGATATATATCTGTAACTTGTATAGGCCCTGTGCTCAGAACCCGAAGATTGCTTGGGGACATTCACTATTCACTATTTACAAACAACTACATCAAACAGTCTGCTAGTTAAGAAACATACATAGCCTGAATTTTACCTGCTTCACTCCCTGAACTTGTATATTCGCTAGCTTTCTAGTGCGTTAGCTTAGACTTTTTGGGGGGGCAACCAGATTGAACCATCTCAAGTGTAACTGCCGGAAATGGTCGTGACTTCTGGAACTTGACTGAGGAAAGAAAGCCACGAATGACCCATCTTTTTTCGCCTGTCCTTCTAATTGTTGTTTCTCATGTCCCCCTTTGTATCGTCTATCTGTCCGAATGTTTTAATGTCCTCTATTGTGCTTTTGCTCCATTTATATATATAGTGGTGTATGTACACCCTTGTGCTCACCTTATAGTAGGTATGTATCTAAATTTTGTATGACTCTTACTCTATCTTTTATTCCTCCTCTCATTTTTCTTCCTTTTTCTCACTCCCCCTCTCTCACATTTCTTGGCTCTCTGTTTCCTTAACTCCCACTATTTCCCACTGTCAAACTCTAGCTTCTCATCACCTGGCATGAAACCACTCCCCTTCTTAGTTGAAGGATCCTTGTCTTGGGAGTTACTTGGAGGCCTTACTGGTGTTGGTGCCACCTAAAAAGCACCCAGTCCACTCTGTAAAGTGACTGGCATCAGAAAGGGCATCCACCAGTAAAACAAAAATACATTCCAAAACAGACAGTGGAGCTTGGTGCAATCCTCTGGCTTACCAGCTCCTGTCAAACCATACAATCCATGCCAGAAGGAAGATGGATGTTAAATGATGACGATGATGTGGACATCATCTTCAGAGTTACCCCATTTTTATGGACTTCACTAACAACGAAGTAATTGCAAACACAAACACATATTTATATATGTGTATGTTGTATATGTTGTATATATATATATATATATATATATATATATATATATATATATATATATATATATATATATATATATATATATATACACACACACACACACACACCATCATCATCAACATTCGAGCGAGGTCGTTGCCAGTGCCACTGGACTGGCTCCTGTGCAGGTGGCACATAAAATAAACCATTTTGAGCGTAGCCGTTGCCAGTACCGCCTGACTGGCCTCCGTGCTGGTGGCACGTAAAAGCACCCACTACACTCTCAGAGTGGTTTGCGTTAGGAAGGGCATCCAGCTGTAGCCATCTGGTTCACCAGTCCTCAGTTAAATCATCCAACCCATGCTAGCATGGAAAGCAGACGTTAAACGATGATGATGATGATGATGATATATAAAACAGGTGTCACATAAAAAGCAATTGTGCCGGTGTCACGTAAAAGCACTCATGCCAGTGCTACATTAAAAGTACCCAGCACACAATTGGTGTTAGGAGGGGCATCCAGCTGTAGAAACTAAGCCAAATCAGACTGGTACCTGATGCAGCTCTCCAGCTTGTCAGCTCTGGCCAAACTGTTCAATCTATGCCAGCAGAGAAAACAAATGTTAAAGGTTGATGATGATAGATATAAATATATATATGCATAAATAATAACACAAATGGGCTGAGGTTTACTACAGTTGTTTCACATGATTTTTTTTTGTTGATGATCAAATCAATTGCAAATCTCAGTAATGGTGATGAGAGAGTCAAAATACATTCTATAGTCTTTCTGAGCAAAATCCCAAACGTTGAATTTTGGATTTTAATTTTAATTCACCTGAAGAAAACAGTTTTTTTCATGATGTAATTGATTTGTTCATCAATAAAAAAAAAACTCATGTGAAACAGCTGTAGGAAACCCCAGCCCTTTTGTGTTATTATTTACACTACACCACATATGGAGCCTTCCCTACACTGGATCTGGGGCTTAAAGTGGATCATGAACTGCATACTGGAGTATGCTAGAGTGTGATTTTATATATACATGGGTAGTTATATTGTTGAGTATATTTGGTCTGTCCATCTGAATGTATCATCATTTAATGTCCATTGTCCATGCTGGCATAGGTTGGATGGTTTGACCAGGGCTGGTAAGCTGAGGGGGTTGCACCAGACTCTATACAAGTGAAAGGATAAGACTGTATATAGATTAGTATGTACATGAGATTAACTACGAAGTTAGTTTTTGTATGTGGCAGATGTTCAGGTGCAATAAACACTGTAAACAAACAGGAAACAACTTCTATCTCATTCCAGGGAGAAAAACTAGAGGTAGTCGATAGCTTCCGCTATCTGGGTGACCAAGTTAGTAGTGGGGGTGGGTGCGCTGAAAGTGTAGCTGCTAGAATAAGAATAGCCTGAGCAAAGTTTAGAGAGCTCTTACCTCTGCTGGCGACAAACGGACTCTCACTCAGAGTAAAAGGCAGACTGTATGACGCATGTGTACGAACAGCCATGCTACATGGCAGTAAAACATGGGCTGTGACTGCTGA
>NC_068983.1:123638991-123642413 GCF_001194135.2 Octopus bimaculoides | reverse complement strand
GATGACTACTGACCGAGACCTTTGGAAATGTGCTGTGCGTGAGAAGACCCGGCAAGCCAAGTGAGATTGTTGCCAGTGCCCCTGGACTGGCTCTTGTGCGGGTGGCACATAAGATGTACCATCTTGAGCGTGACCGTTTTCATGCGGGTGATACGTAAAAGCACCCACTACACTCTCTGAGTGGTTGGCGTTAGGAAGGGCATCCAGCTGTAGAAACTCTGCCAAATTAGATTGGAGCCTGGTGTTACCATCCGGTTTCACCAGTCCTCAGTCAAATCATCCAACCCATGCTAGCATGGAAAGCGGACGTTAAACGATGATGATGATGATGAGAGTCCATCTATACTGTTGATACACAGATCTGCTGTCTTGGACTCTACCTTGATGTCCTTATTATTAAAATATCTTGATTCTATTGGATCCTGCAAGTACATATATATGTCTTGGCTTTTGTTGACATGGAGAAAGCCTTTGACAGTGTCCCCCGATCCCTTATCTTGTAGTCCCCCGATTCCTTATCTAGGAAACTAGGGACAAATGAGTGGTTAGTGAGAGCTGTACAAGCAATGTACAGGGATGCTGTCAGTAAGGTGAAGATTGGCAATGAGTATAGTGAAGAATTCCGGGTAGGAGTAGGGGGTCCACCAAGGATCAGTCCTCAGCCCCCTCTTATTCATCATGGTCCTCCAGGCAATAACAGAGGAATTCAAGACAGGTTGCTCCAGGTGAGCTCCTGTATGCTGATGACCTTGCCCTAATAGCTGAGTCACTACCAGAACTAGAGAAGTTTCAGATGTAGAAGCAAGGTCTAGAATCGAAGGGCATTAGAGTCAATCTAGCAAAAACCAAAGTCTTAGTAAATAGGAAGGTAGACAAATCACAGATCCCTTCTGTAGAAAAGGTGTAGGTAGAAACACCTACACCTATTGACACATAAGAAGTGCAGCAATATCAAAGGAAGGTTAACGAGGAAGATAGTTTTTGTGTGTGGCAGATGCAGTGGCAATAAACACTGAAAATGTGCAGAAAACAGCTTCCATCACATGCCAGGGAGAAAAACTAGTAGTTGATAGCTTCTGTTACCTAGGTGACCAAGTCAGTAGTGGGAGTGGATGCTCTGAGAGTGTAGCTGCTAGAATAAGAATAGCCTGGGCAAAGTTCAGAGAACTCCTACCTCTGCTGGTAACAAAGGGCCTCTCGCTCAGAGTGAAAGGCAGTCTGTATGACGCATGTGTATGAACAGCCATGTTACACAGCAGTGAAACATGGACTGTGACTGCTGAGGACATGCGTAGGCTTGAAAGAAATGAAGCTAGTATGCTCTGCTGGATGTGTAATGTCAGTGTGCATACACAACAGAGTGTAAGCGCCCTGAGAGAAAAGATGGGCATAAGAAGCATCAGTAGTGGTGTGCAAGAGAGACAACTGTGCTGGTATGGTCATGTGTTATATATGGATGAAGACAGCTGTGTGAAGAAGTGTCATACCCTAACAGTGGAGGGAACCTGTGGAAGAGGAAGACCTGGGATGAGGTGGTGAAGCATGACCTTCAAATGTTGGGCCTCACAGAAGCAATGACAAGTGACCGAGACCTTTGGAGATATACTGTACTTGAGAAGACCCAGCAAGCCAAGTGAGATCGTAACTGTGGCCTATGCCAGTGTCGCATAACTGGCCCATTTAAGAGTACCCTTCAATCGTCAGGCAATATGCTGTGCTTGAGAAGACCTATTGAGTCAAGTGAAATCATTGTCATGGCCGATGCCAGTATTGTCTGACTGGCACATAAAAAGCACCAAAGCACCATTCAAGCATGGTCGATGCCAGTGCCGTCTGACTGGCCCTTGTGCTGGTGGCACGTAAAAAACACCCACTACACTCTCAGAGTAGTTGGCGTTAGGAAGGGCATCCAACTGTAGAAACCTTGCCAGATCAGATTGGAGCCTGGTGCAGCCTCCTGGCTTGCCAGTCCTCAGTCTAACTGTCCACCCCATACCAGCATGGAAAATCGACATTAAACAATGATGATGATGTAATTATTCCATACCTTTTGGTTAATGGTCTTTTTAACACCATCACCACTTTGCACCTTAGTAAAGTCTACTCTGTTGCAAGCATTTAGGTCATTTGTTGAGGATACCTTTGTCTCCCTCCTTCTCAACAGAAAGGGCTCTAAAGTTCCATCCAATCAATGCTCGAATGGGAAAAAAAGAATGTAAAAACAATGACAGATCGACGTAGCTAGCTATCTACCTATCTATCTAAAACAATGAGCTTCCATATATTTCCCCAATTTAATTCATATCATTGGTCAGCCAGAAATCATAACGGAAGCTTGGCCAGAGTGCCCTACAGTATAATCAAACCACAAAGTAGCAAAATGAACTCCTTAACCACAAAGCCATGCCTGAACCTAGCATAGGTATAATTAACTGTGGAATTTCACGATGAGCAACATATCCAGCAAATTGTTAGTTTATGTGATTTTGGATGAGTTTATTATTTGTTGAGGTTTACACTTAACGACATCTTTAGATGACTTTGTGCAACTTATAAACTGTATTACCTGCTTTGATTTGTTGATCTCATTTATCCCAGGATTGTAATTGAACAAAACCCTTCCGACCATGACCATCCAATCTTATTTTTGGGAATTTAGTATCTTGCCTACATTATCCAATGGAGTGTTCATAGAAAATATCGTATCCCTCATTTAAGAGACTAAGGTGTTACCTGAAACGGTTTTGGCTGCTATTTCTAACAGATCGATTCACTCCATGAAGGGTTCCTAGTTGATTCGTAATATCTATCTTAATAGTTGAATATAGTCTATTCTTATTGGATAATCCATTCACTACAATTTGTGTTGAATAATGATGACGGTGATCTCAGTGCTCAACATAGTTACATGCTCAACGTCACTACCCTTTTGTTATCTTGCCAGATAATATTCAGAATACTTCTGATAGATACTTGGTGGATATTAGAAAGGAACTTATAACAGATTTCAAGGTACATGAGCGACTGAAAATATCAGACTCCTCGTCACCTGAACACGACACCAGTTTACTTAATCCATAGTTATTGCTTTTTAGTCACTTCAACAGAGTAGACTGACTGGAGCAACATGTGGTATAGTGTCTTACTGAAGGACAGACCCTTATAACACCTAAATTAACAGATTATGCGCTTTCATATCATTACAGATACATGTAACAGATTACGATGTTTATACGTTAGGGTTTTGATAAAGAGTATATACATGTACTAAATAATATACATAAGTAAATATCAACACAAGTTACTATGAATCAGCAAAAGTTGAACTCATTTCCAATTCCGTCGTCTCGTGTGTCTGATTTTTCACACTCCCTATTCTCATTTACACACACATATATACATGCGTATACATTTACACACAC
>NC_068983.1:123632621-123638917 GCF_001194135.2 Octopus bimaculoides | reverse complement strand
TATATATATATGGTGGTTGTCCACTCCTTAAACAGAGTTTGACCACCTCCTGCACCTACACCTTAGCCCTTTCATGGCGTCTGATGTGGCTTTTTAAACCAGACAGTGTTTTGAAAAAACACCCACATAGATTGCACCTCCGATTTGCACTACCAATACCTGCAAGTAAGTTCTGCTCATTGTGGATCCTAACATGTCTTTTAAGACCCCCATTGGATTTGCAAACCCTCTGGCACACACCACATTCAAACGTGTGCACAGACATATAATCAGAATAGCTGGATGAGGTTTGTTTTCCATGGGTTCGCAGGAATTTAGTATCTTGCCTACATTATCCAATGGAGTGTTCATAGAATCAGAAACAATCTGGAGGGATTCGGAAATGGGAGTGGCGCCAGAATTTTAAACTTAATCACTTCACATTTTTAATGTACAGAATATGTAGTAAAAATGTGAAACGAAGCGCTCGTGTATCCAAGAGATCTTGAATTAAATCAACATAAATATTGGTGATGTCACGATAGAGGGTTGAGAGAGGGAGAGAGAGAGAGAAAGAGAGAGAGGCTAGGAGAATAACTTAAGAAAATATAGATACCATTTACAACTTTTTTAAATTATTTTAAGAAAAATCGTAGAGAAGTTATCAATCAAAGAATAACCATCGCCGTATATATTCTTATTCATCTGAAATGTTCTCTAAGAAAATGCGATTGTATTCTGATTCTCGTTAGTATTTGTAAGTGAATGTAAGGGTATGACTACAAAAGTGTGTGTGTATATATCAAACACACACACACGAATATGATTGAGTGATTTCATCACTGCCCGGTTTGTCGGTTTGTGCGATCCACCATGCAACAGAAAGAATGTCTTTTTATCGCCTGAAGGATCACTGCAAAAAGCGAAAGACACTCAAGAGTTGCGACCGAGTGAATCATCAACTTCGAATTGATAAATAAATAAGCACTGATATATGCTTTTGTATCCCACCACCACCTAAATATCTATCTATATATATATATATATATATATATATATATATGTATGTGTGTGTGTGTGTGTGATATATATATATGTGTATGTATGTATGTTGGCGATAAGTTGTTACGATTTCTAAAAAAAAATAACCTTTGCTATCAAATTACATAAAAAGGTATACAATGAAAAAATATAAATAAGAACTACAAAAAAAAAAACGCCAGGCTTATATAGTAAGGTGATGGATTTTGGAGACAATAAAAGGAAAACAGAACCATGGATGTTATATATAAGAACAGAGGCAATCTTGTTTTGGATAATTAATGAATTGAACTTACTCTTTCGATGGACATGTTGTCAAATATTGCAGCATTATTCGGGTAATACAATTAAAAAAAAACGTCCTGCCTGAAGCAAATCATCATTACCCCATTGTTTATGAAAGGGTAAGAGAAGAGAGTAAAATAACAACAATAATGATATTAACTGTTTAGCCTGTCAGGCCGTCTCTAGCATTTCTTACTTGCCTGTAACCATTGACCTAACAGGTGATAGCAAAGGAATTACTTCCGTTAGGTCAAATCACCAATATAACACCACTTTCAATAATAACAACAAAAATTATTTTTCCGGTTTAATTCGCAATGAATATTTAAAAAAAAAAACAACAAAGAAGTGAATTGAAATAACATATTTTCTGGGATATTTTATTTATGAATCTATCTTATATTAACCAAGAAGAATTAAATTTATAATTTTTTTTTCATCGATATCTCTTTTGCCTTTAAATTTATGTCTGATTTGTGTGTCGTAGTTTTGTTTTGTCATCTACCTGTTCTATATTTGCTGCTCACTTGTTTCATGTCCACTTCCAGTTTGATGTCAACAACGTAATCGTTTTGTTTTTTTTTTTACCGTAGACAAGTTGACTTTTCGTCAATTACTGGGGAAATAATTCATCATGTTGTGGTACGAAGACTCGATAGCAAAAGCGATACAAGTATCAAAGGATAGAAAATGTATCTTCCTAGTCTATGTATCTGGTAAGTCTTAATGGACAGAAGCAGAAAATCTTGATTTTACATTTGCTTCTAGTGTTCTTCAAATGCAATCCTCTCTCTCTTTATAATTATAACTAAATGTATAAAGCCATTTTATAATTTTCTGTGGCAACTACAGTAATATCTGAACGAACTCCAGTTTAAATGTTTCTTTTCAGTAAATATTACAGCAACGAATTTGGTCTAAGTATATTAAAAAAAAAAAAGAAATGTCGCGTTTTTGTTGAGTCACAACTATTTCCTCCCAAGCTGAATTTTTTCATCGATTAACTTAATCAATTAATCTGGCAAGGTAGTTTATATCCTCTGTATTATACTATGATGATGACAGCTGTAAGATTTAAATTCAGAACCGAGACTAAACAGGATATAATAAATTTAGCTCACCACTTATTTGAGTTGATTATGTAAGATACCATTAATTTCTATAATTATTAATTATCTAGGTATTTCCTTGTACATCTGCCACTTGTTCACCAATCTTCAAAACATCATTAACCTTTTGAATCAGGCGAACTGTTAAAAAGTTGGTGCTTACCAACATTTTAACAGTTAGCCTTCATCCATAATTAACTCTTTTATCAAGTCGTATCAAACTAATTGTCATCGCCCATCATCACCAAATTCTGGATTTTAGCTTTAGTAGTAAATTTTATTTTGATCGTCGTTTCTTACGTTCACGTCAGACCATGTTCAATTCAATACTTTTAGAAAATACATTTTCCACCGTGACGTCATGTACACGTTTGTGTGTAACAACTGTATTAGATAAAGCAACATTGATTTAAATTTGTTCTTACGACTTCTTCAGGCTGGATAGTCAAGCATTTGAGACTTTCATATATTATTTTCACTTAAATTTACTTGGAAACCGAAACAAAAATTTAACTTAACTTCAACAAATTCTTATAACCCTAACAACAACAACAAAGTTTTATCAGGCTGTGTGCTTGACCTTCTGGAAATATATACACATTCACACACATCCACTCACGAGATTTAATTTGTGATAACATAAATCGTTTTGATACACTCGTCTTCTTTGTGACATGTTCTATTTTCGAGCTGATTTCACCAGTTGAATTATTTCTGAAGAAACAAACGTTGGTTACTTATTTACCATTGGTTTATTATCTTTGCCTATTTCTGTTTTAGCCAAAAGTCTAATCAATCATCATATAATTATTTCTACAAATGCCATTTTGTTGTTTCCACCAGCTATTTCTTTTTGGAAGCAACAAACGAATCAACAACGGTTGCTTGACATGCTAGATATAGTAGCCATATCTTTCCCAAATCACACCCCTACCATGATATAGATTTTACAGCCCGAAAAGGGGAAAATGTCGGTACTACTAAAAGCAGCGCGGACCCGAACGCGCAGTCGCGCGTCCGCGCTAGCTAGTCGTGAGTGGTCGATCCTAACCCTAACCCTAAACACGTATTCATTTGCACACGCGGGATAGGGTTAGGGACAGGGTTAGGATCGACCACTCAAGACTAGCTAGCGCGGACGCGCGACTGCGCGTTCGGGTCCGCGCTGCTTTAGTAGTACCAAAAGTGTCAAAACAAACACTTGAACTGCCTGATACATTTTGGAGTTTTGTGCATGCGCTTAAAATATGGGTCACGTGCATGCGCAAAGAAATTGTCACACAACTATAGCCTTCCAACCGTGACTATTCTGTAAAGAGTCAGAATTTTTTTTTTTTTTTTTCAGATTAGCATATATTAGGGAACGCTTTTGTTGATACTCACCCGAAACCCTAATCAATGACATGTATCATAAATTAGGTTTTATTGATTTTCACTGCGTATACAAAACCCCAAAGAAATCAGACTGCTAAGAATTCGTTTTGAAAAAAATTTATTTTGGGTCGTAAAATCTGGGATTATTATTCCCTTCCACCTTAAAAATTGAAAGGACACAATATACTGTCTAAAGAAATATTGGATGGTCATGGTTGGAATGTCATTGATCTTAGGTCTGCTTGATCAGGCCGATATGAGGTCAAACCTGTGGTGCACAAACTGACTAACACCCCAATTTTGTTTGATTACACATGACAATTTGCGTCCCTCTCCCCCTCCAAGAAATACTAGGCTGCGTAATATTTGAATCTCCGACGAAATGATGAAAGTAATGTTTAATACATTTTCACTTTCTGTAATCATCTGAATAACGGAAGTTATAGCATTGTACTCTTTCCACTTTATCACTGTTTGAGAGAAACACTGCTATATTAATTTTGTTTGATAGTATTTACCATTTCTTCAATCATAACGTGCTAAACCATGCATAATTATTTCTTCAGTCCTTCCTGAAAATTTTTCACTAATATTGTTTCTAGATTTGGCTAATTCGGAAATGAATTTTGAACAAATGATTCTTTATGTAGTTAATAGCTGAGGACCATACTGTTGCTAAGTAGATACAAGCTGCTGGTGAATACAAGAAATTGGAAATTGTTGTGGATGTCTCTGAATAGACATGAAGAAATGGGGGTAATTTTTCAGATTAACACCTGCACAATTACCTAACCCTAACCCTAAAACCCTAACCCCAACACCCTAGTGAAAATTGTGCGGGTGTTAATCTGAAAAAATTACCGAAATGGGATTGTCATGGGTGTTGGTACTCCATCGCTTACGACGTCGAGGGTTCCAGTTGATCCGATCAACGGAACAGCCTGCTCGTGAAATTAACGTGCAAGTGGCTGAGCACTCCACAGATACGTGTACCCTTAACGTAGTTCTCGGGGATATTCAGCATGACACAGTGTGACAAGGCTGACCCTTTGAATTACAGGCACAACAGAAAGAGGAAGTAAGAGTGAGAGAAAGTTGTGGTGGAAGAGTACAGCAGGGTTCGCCACCATCCCCTGCCGAAGCCTCGTGGAGCCTTAGGTGTTTTCGCTCAATAAACACTCACAACGCCCGGTCTGAGAATCGAAACCGCGATCCTATGACTGCGAGTCCGCTGCCCTAACCACCTCCACTGTCATGGATGTAAGAAAGAAATAAAGTCAGCATATGATGGACATATATTTCTCAAAATCTAAGTTCCTTCATAAAACTGTCCTCAGAAAGAACTATTAATCCTTTACCTGTCAAAGCATTTTAATGAATTTGTCATAAACATCTATCTTTGTTTTCAGTCTTTTGGTTAGACCCTGTTTCACACGTTCTGAGTAATATAAAGCTTCCCTATCATAAGTTGCAAGTTACTGTGGTGGTTGAAATAAAATGGGTAATAATATGTACCATATATGATGTGAGGACATCAAGGAAATATGTTCTGTGTATCACTTGATACACTGGTCATACAAAGGGTTAAAGGAGCTGCCAATATCAGCACAAAGTTAAACTAATTGATCACCAGCTATAAATGAGCTGATAATCAAATGGTTTCACTTGGTAAATATGCTTGCTCATAGGCAAAAGAAAAAATTGAAACATTGAAGATATTTGCAGCTCAGTTGCTGGCATCTGCCCATCAAAGTTGTCTGGTCGCATGTTGCCTCCACTCAATCACTCACAACTTACTCATCATCCCTATTGTGTATCCCACCTTCCTCCATCCTTCTGTGTTGTAGGCCTCTATCTCCTCCATCTCAACATGTGCTACCTTGGATCTTTGGGCTCCATACCTTCTTTTGCCAGATTGTTTTGTCTCTAGGTTTGTTACTTATCACTAGCTGATGTTGTGTTTGGTGCATTTCGCAATGGAGCAAAAGAATTAGTATTCACAACCATCTGTCTATCCCAGGGGTCAGGGAACTTTTATAACCAATTACCCCAAAATATATTTATTTATGCTGACATTACCCCCTTGATTTGTAAGGGAAAATATCCTAGATGCTTTGAATCCAAAAGGTTTATTGAATCCATTTATATAGAGAATACAATTATAGATATAAAAAGTTAAAACAAATGTGATAAAATAAATTAATATCCTGATTATGAAACAAAAGGATTTTTCTAAACAACGTTTAAATCTATTTAAACAAAGCAAAAACATGTGTCAAAAAATACTGTAAAGGCAGGTTATAGACAATTGACAAATAATAACTGTTTAGTCACTTGACAATGCTTTAGCAACCAAATTGTTTGTAGTTCAAAATGATGTGACATCTAATTACATCCATTACATTGGACAGATGCAGTGTTAAAAGAAAAATTTCAGTTGTAACAAGGAACACATTTTGGTGGAGATGGAGTATATTGTTTTTTTTTTACGGAATCCTATGTTTCAGA
>NC_068983.1:123623365-123632351 GCF_001194135.2 Octopus bimaculoides | reverse complement strand
GATTACATATAGTCCATCTCTACCCACATTTTTTATATAATTTTACTTATGTCTAATGAGTCCTCATTACCCCCAAGAATTTCATTTTTACCCCACCTGCCATAATTTACTCTAGTTTGCTGATTCCTGGTCTATCCATTTCTGCCTCAAAAATATGCCTACTACCCACCAACTCATCACTATTACCCATCTGGAAGAATTCTTACCTGTGACCCTTAACTGAAAAATCTGGTTGAGGCTCTTCTCTATCTTATTTCTTGTACACAACATGCATCTAAATGCCTTCATTCTAGCATCTCCTCAGTCTTTCCAGATCTACCTTTCACCTTGCCAATGTAAATGATAGCAGCCCTGATGTTTTATCACTTGATAGGGAGGGGAGAGTTTCCAGTGATGGGTGGGTAGATTGCTTTCTGTTTTCAAAATCTGATGTGATGTTTTTTTATGCTATTTGAGGGGTTTTCACATATGGCCAGCTGTAATATATTACTTTTAATTTATAAAAGTCTATTCCTTGGTTGACCTCCATCAGCAAGGTCAATCAGGTACCTGCACATGTTTGAGCAGGTTTTGGCAATTTTTTGTTTTAAGGTTAACTAGGGCCAATGCAGTTTGGCACCAGTATCATTACAGACATTGCAGTCAGAAAACTAAGTGTTGGAACAGATAGACAAGGTATCTCGCCCACCAATAACAATTCCACCAATTCATACTTTTTTTATTAATCCTGAAAAAATGAAACTTGAACCCAGATTACTATCAGAAGAATTCTATCTAATGATTTAATGACTCTGTCAATTCACAGTCTTTCAAATGAGTGAATCTCAGGAGAAGCAGGAAATGAAGGTTGGAGACATATTGACTCTTATTATCTTCAAGTCTTAACCATCACAACCACACTCATTATTTCTTAGTTGATGGTTTGGATCATATCACTTTGTTCAGGTACTCTCATCATCATTATTTTCACATCTACTTTTTTATGCTGGCATGGGTTAGCTGTAACTTCTTGAAGGAGTATTATGCAGCCATATGCCCTTCCTAATGTCAACCCACATATTTTAAATAAGGTGCTGTATTCTACGTCTTCATATGTGGAATGGTTGGTGGATGTTTTGTTTATAGAGACATAAAGTGTTGCAATTCAACTAGTGTCAATACAAAGACTTGTGGGAAAAAAACATACACATGTCCCCTCCTTCCCTCCCCCTCTCTCTCTCTCTCTCTCTTGGGTACACACATACCTGGCAGGCTTGTGAACAGTTTTAGTCTTCCAAGTTTCATTTACAGATTATTGGTTAGTCCAACACTTTCTCAAGGTGCCACACAGTAGGTCAAACCTGCAAACTTCTTAACCATACAGTTATGCCTGCATCTAATTTCATCAATTAGTATAATTCATACAGTTAGTCCATTTCATTCTGTAAAACTAGGAACTAGATTAATTTTGGTAAAGACATTAACCTGTTACCCTAAAATTCCATTCTGCCACATGATTAAAAAGCGTTTCATTATTGTTGACATTATGATGACTTAATCTCATTTCAAATGTTTCCACTTTTTATTTTATTTTACTTCTTAAACATTAAAAAAAAAATAATTAGAGATTACAACTTCATATGATTGTTTCGTTATTGTAGGGGAAGATGAATTATCTAAGAAGATGGATGAAACTTTGGCACATGAAGCTGTGTCAGACGCATGTAAGGATTTTGTTGCTGTAAAGATTAAATCTCCAAGGTAACAACTGTTTCATTTTTTCTGAAGCTATTTCTGATGTGATATTTTAGCATTTGTCTTTATTTTTCGTGTCTGCATTTCAAGGAATTACTGATGTTGTTCTCTGTCAAAGTTTTTGTTGATAGATTGATGCCAGTGTTCTTTTAGGTAGACTTTATAATTAAAGATTTTTTTCATTTTTCAATTTCAGTGATATATGTCAACAGTTTTCACAGATCTGTATCCTTCATTAAAATGGTTTTCATTAAAAAAAATTGAACTTCCATTCAGTAAATGTGATTTCACTGTTTGCCCCCTCTTTGTGACCATATTTCTAATGAAATGCACAGTCCATACGTTTTAATTAATTTTGAACATAAATATTTGGAGGAATTAAAATAACTTTAGCATTAAACTGGTATTTGTAATATAGCTTAAACTCTTCCTAAAGTGGGGAAAAAGAGTGAATGATGATACATCAGAGAAGATGACATTGTTCCATTGAGTCAAAGACCACCTCTGATAGTTTGGACACCATTTTTTTCTGCATATCAGTATTGATGGAGGACAGGAGATGCTAGCTCTCCCATGGTTTCCAGCTTTATAGAGCTCACAACAAACAATTTTGATTGATACAGAGTTGGCAAGTTAGTGATTTAGTTCTGCTGTCTCTTTTGCTGCAGTAGACCACTGGTTTTAAGATACAATACATTTCATTATTTTGTGCTTCTTCTGTCCGGTATTAGGCTTGCCAGAGCTGGCTTTACCTTGGTTATGGAATGCTAACCTGATTTTAGAAGCTGTACCACTCAAAATATTAAATAATTCAACATTTTTAGTGTCTGAAGCTCCGTCCTTTTGCACTCCAACAATTTGTCTTCCTTATAATCAGATAGGTCACACAATTTATTAAAATATAAATATCCACAACACACACATACACAACAACAGGGTGGTATCATGAAGTAAAAGATATACATAATACATATACGCAAACTAAAACAGTTCTAAATTTGTTACGTCTAAACAGGTCTAAATTTGCAAATAGAAAAAGAATAGTTAAATGAAAAGTTGTGTTTCCCTTATTTTGTCCAACTTCTGTATGTTTACATATGAAATATAATTCATATTTTTAAAATTTATATACTTCAACTATTTGTCTTACTCTACTCAAACTAAGTATTTCAGTCCTTTTAGTAAAGATGTAAATAATTTCTTCAAAACTAAATTATTGGACATTGCATTGTAATTTGCATTTTAAAAAAATTACATCCATTAATTTGACTGTAAGCTCCTACCTGAAATCAATTCCTATCCAAGCCATGCTTACATGGAAAATAAAAGTAAAACTGTAGAACTTAGTTTTAAACCTCAATAGAAATCATTTCCAATTTCTTTATAGAGCTTTGTCCATTGGGATGTTATTCTTGTTTTTGTATTAAATTTTTCAGAACACATAGCTATTTGAAGTTAAAACCTACTAAAATTCATTTGTAAGTATTGTTAAAATGTTTTTATAATAAAACAGTAGCTAAGCATTTAACCTACATCAGAATAAGGAAAAGCAAGGTGGCTGTGTGGAATTGGAACTCAGAATGTAAACCAATAAAACCAAAATAATACAAGATAGTTTTGTTTAGTACTGTACTGTGTCTGACATCCACATACCATCTGTGGGAAATATTACCTTACTTGAAAACAGGTGAGGGTTGGCAATATGAAGGACATCCAGCCATAGAAAATCCACCTCAACAAATTTTGTCTAACCCATGCAAGCATGGAAAAGTGAATATTAAAATGATGATTGCATTTAATGAAACTGAGGACTGTTAGCTGTGGTTTTCTTCTCTTTACCACCACTGTTATCATTGTTGTTATTTTTCTTGTCGTCTTTGTCATCAGTGATGAAATTGGTTACTAGTTGTTGTCTTTGACTCAGTTTCTTAGATCCAGTAGTTTTTGTACCATCAGTATTTTTCATTGGATTAAATGGTCTACCAATTGAAATTACACCAGGCCACTTGGGGCCAGAGGAGTTTAATAAGAAAGCTCAAGATGTCATAAAAGTAAGTTGACTGTTTTATATTACATTTTTCTTTGTTTTGAATATTGCAGTTGTTTAGTTTTTTGTGAATATAAACACATGCACATTTCAGTTTTTACTTTCATTTAGTCGACTAATTGATTAATCAATCATTTGATCCATCAATCAATTGGTTTGTCTGAATCCTTTTGTTGCAGTCTGTTACTTTATTGATTATGTGACCTCATCTCTCCTTCTGTCATAAACTTTGGAATTGGTTCACCAAACACGTGATTAGTTAATTAGTTAACTGACTGATAATTGCTTCTTACATAGGCACAGGGCCAGAAAGTTGGGGGCTGGGGTTAATTACTTTGACCCCAGGCACATGGCTCATGGTAAGAGCGTCTAACTCATAATCATGAGGTGGTGAGTTTGATTCCCAGACCAGGCTGTGTGTTGTGTTCTTGAGCAAGATGCTTTATTTCATGTTGCTCCAGTTCACTCAGCTGTAGAAATGAGTTGCAATGTTGTTGGTGCCAAACTGTATCAGCCTTTGCCTTTCCCTTGGATAACACTGGTGGCATGGATAGGGGAGGCTGGTATGCATGGGCGAATGCTGGTCTTCCATAAACAATCATGCCTGGACTTGTGCCTCAGAAGGTAACTTTCTAGGTGCAATCTCATAGTCATTCATGACAGAAGGGGGTCTTTACTTTAGTACTTGTTTGGTACTTCATTTTATGGATGCCAGTGGGATGAAAGGTAAAAGTTAACCATGGCAGGATTTGAACTCGGAAAGTAAAGAACCTTAACTAAATATTGCAAAGTATTTTATCCAACAGTGCAATGGTTCTACCGATCTGCTGCCCTTAACTGAATGATGATAATAAAAGAAAATGGAATTCATTCAGTGCTTGTGTTTTTATTGGCAAAATGACCTTTCCATTATACAGCATCTGTTACAACATGATTCCACACCACCTGTTTTATTTATTGGGAGATTTCTTTTGCTAATTCATGCTACAAAAACTGGAGCTTAATTTCAGTATCTGTGAACCCTTGTGGTTTATCATTATCATCATTGTCATTTCATGTCCATGTTCCATCTGGCATGGGTTGGATCATTTGACAGGATCTGATGAGCCCAAAGACTATATCATGCTCCATTGTCTGCTTTGACATGATTTCTACACCTTGATGCCTTTTCTAATATGCTGGTTATAGTCTTTTCTTCTCCAGCAAGACATGTGTAAGGATTTTCGAGCGAGATCGTTGCCAGTGCCCCTGGACTGGCTCTTGTGCGGGTGGCACATAAAATACACCATTTTGAGCGTGGCCGTTGCCAGTACCGCCTGCTGGTTGGTGTTAGGAAGGGTATCCAGCTGTAGAAACTCTGCCAAATCAGATTGGAGCCTGGTGTTGCCATCCGGTTTCACCAGTCCTCAGTCAAATCGTCCAACCCATGCTAGCATGGAAAGCGGACGTTAAACGATGATGATGATGATGATTTCTTAGAGAGTGGGAAACCATCTCAATTCACTTGTTAAAATTGCTATGATTTTTTTAAAATTACTTGTTTCACCTACACTTTTTATTGAGCTGATATTTTAAAACTATTGTTAAATGGATAAAGTGCATGAAATATAACTGAGAAAAATCTGAGGTAATGCACCTTGGTACTCGATCATAAGTTGTTAGCTCTAATTGTAAATGTTTCAGATCTTTGCTGGGTAAAATAATTAATCCTAGCAATTAACTTCACAAGAAAATATATATCTGGCTTTCCAGGAAAGTCTTCATGCCATAGACTAGTATCCTACCCAAAAAATATTTTGTTTTTTTATTGCTTAACATCAAGAAAAGTGTGGTGGCATAACTACAGAGTTGTCCCCCCACCCGACTTTGGAAAGTCATAACTTTCAGAAAAATGAATATTTTTGAATGAAATTTTCTATGCATATATGATTTATTATGTAGATTCCGAATATACAAAAATTTTCGGTGAAAGTGTTTTGGAATGGGGGTGGGGGACAATTTTCGGAAATTCCAACAGAGTCCACTTAAATTCTTCTTAACTTCCAGGAAAATGAATATTTTTTCGTGAAATTTTCTACAAATATACCTTGATGTATGTACATTTCGAGCATGTAGGAATTTTGAAGGAAACAACTGCAGGTTATTTTTGAGAAGTGTTCCCCACTCGGTGGTGTTTCGGAGCAAGTCGTCCATAATTGTTTCATCTTTCTCTATTATGTGCGAAAGTTATGACCTTCCAAAGTCGGGGTGGGGGTACAACTCTGTAGTTATACCAGTATGGTTAACTAATGGTAATTTAGATTCTTGATTGTGCAAGGATTAAGTACTAATTACTCTTAAATCCAATCAATAACAGCTAAATGAAAAAGAATCATATACTAACAAATGTGCAATCTTTTGTACATTTACTTAGTGGTTCTTTTATCTCCCCTTTTACAAGTACAGGGGGTGAGTACGGTGCTGGATATGTACAGTCAGCAAGTACAGTGGTGGGTATGTATAGTGGGCTAGTACTTTGGAGTTTATATACAGTAGCCAAGTACAGTGGGGTTTATGTGCGATAGTCAAGTACTGTTAGGGATATCTGCAGTAGACAAGTACAGAGGGGTTTATGTACAATGGGGGGGGGTATGCATAGTTGGCAAGTACATTGGTGGAGTATGTACAGTAGGCAAGTATAGTGAAGGTCATGTACAGTAGACAGATACAGTAGTGAATTATGCTTTTATGATGAGGAAACATTCCCGGAGTTGTGTCCCCTACTTACTGGTCTTGGTTGTTGATTAATATGGAGTTTTCTCCCCGTCCACCTTACTGCATATTTATTCTTAGTGTATTTAATAGAGACAGCTTTAACTAGCATTTAATACCATGTTTCTTTGATTGATCGTGTTAAAAATTCAATTAAAATTTGAGAAATTTATTCTAGATTCATGAGAGCCAGCTATCTGGTGCTGCTAACATGGATGTTGATAAAACACGAGCAGCAGCTGCAGCACCGGTAGCAGCAGCAGCAGCGACACCAACAACATCAGCTGTAACACCAGAACCAGAAAGGTTAAATGCAGCTCCTGAGAGCATGGAACTGGAACACACTGACCAACCTGCAGCAGAATCTCTTGTAGCTCCTTCAGCAGAGGTACCCTCTACATCTGCAGCACCAGATTCTTCAGCCTCTAATTCCTTGGACCAGCGAGTTATGTAGTGAGTTGTTGTTTGTGTTCAGTTTCTTTCTTCAGGCGATTTTGTTGCAGTATCACCAGCATTGTCACCATTGTTTTAATATCCACTTTCCCATGTTCACATGGGTTGGATGGAATTTATTGAGGCGGTTTTTCTACAACCTTCCTGTCGGCAATCCTCACTTGTTTCCAAGTAAGGTAATATTTCCCCATGACCAGACATGTTCTTACAGAATATTGGAAATGAATGGCACTAATTGTATGACAATGGCAATCATTTACAGCTCATTTGATGTTAAAACAAGGTGACGCATACACAAATATATACTAATACATATATATGACAGGCTTCTTTCAGTTTTCTACTACCAAATCCACTCCCAAGGCTTTGGTTGGCCCAGGATATAGTAGAAGACTTACCCAAGGTGCCATATTGTGGGACTGAACCTGGAACCACATAAGAAGCACTCAGTCCATTGTGTAAAGCGGTTGGCATTAGGAAGGGCATCTGGCTGTAGAAACCATGTCAAAACAGACAGCAGAGCTTGGTGTATTTTTCTGACTTGACAATTCCTGTCAAACTGCCTTGCTCATGCCAACATGGGAAATGGAAACAAGGATGATGATGATAAGTAGTAATAGTAGTAAACTTTCCCATGTTTGAGTTTGAAATTGGGAAAGTGTTTAGTAAAATAACTAAACATTTTATAACCCATGCTTGCATGGAAAGTGGACGTTAAACAACGATATATCTTACATTGTTGTCTGGAATACAAAATTTGACAAAAAAATTTGTGTAAAGAATATATATAACTACAGTGAAACTTTACCATCAAATCTTCAGTCATGTAATAATGGCTGCACTAGTTTAAATATATAGGTAGTTACAGGTGAGCTTGTAACAAGGTTAATTTTACAATCATCTTTTTCCTTCTCTCCTAATAATTGTGTAGGATTTTGATCCTTAATATAGTTTCTTTTTATTTTTGTTGAAGATAGGTTTTTTTTACTAGATCTCATGTAATTCAGATGTAGTATTTATCTTCTGTACTTTCAATTGATGCACTACCATTTATTGCTAAATTATATGTTCTTATATTGAGTCATCTTAACCCTTTAGCATTTAAACTGGCCATATCCGACCCAAATATTTATCTGTATTATGTTCAAACTGGCCAGATTTTTCCTCTGACACCCTACAATGTCATTCTAAAAATAAACAATTACCCAATTGAAATTTCGTAGCTACAAGATAATGCATAATAAATTCAAAACAATATGAATAAATTAACATTACATTTGACAGAATAATCTGAATGCTAAAGAGTTAATGACCCAATTATTAGTTCATTGAGCTGATTAAGAATGTGCTTGTAATTGATCTTAACCTGGTCATTTTTTTCATCCTCCTACAGTGCAAAAGAGAAAATCCAAGAGAATCAAGAGATAAAACAAGTTAATGAAGGAAAGGTCAGTAAATTTACAAATTATCTTGTTTACAAATTCACTTCAGGTAATGTTTTTGTTGTTTGCCTCTAATTAAGCCTAGCTCAGAGAAAGACAAGATCAAGTTAAATACCTCAGATGAGACTTTTTTTTTTTTTTTCACTTTACAAGCAAAGAATGTATAAACAACAATGTTCACTCTGGGTAAAAAAAATTAGAACCAAGTTAGTTGCATGTAAAATTTCCCAAGTGCTGCTAGGTCTATGTTATTGTCTCGGGAATTCTAATGAAGAAAAACATGCTTAGATCAGAAAAGTGCTATATTTTAAAGTATACCACTAACTCTTTGGCTGAATTCACTGTTATGTCTGACCATGCTGTTAATGTGTTCATACATGACATAAACATTTCTTATAAGCCATCATTTATCTGTTCTTAGTTTTCTCAGTCCCTACTAGACTCTTGAACAGGTGACTCTGATAGAGGTTTTCTTTGGATTAATAAATGCAACTTAGTTAGTTCTTTTGCATTTTTTTTGTTCACCAGAATTATAATTCTTGTGGTTCCCCCCCCCCCC
>NC_068983.1:123615057-123623288 GCF_001194135.2 Octopus bimaculoides | reverse complement strand
CCCCCATCCTATCAGAAACTGCATCATTTCCAAACTGTTTCTCTTTTGCAGTTACATTATTATAATTGTATATTTAAATAACTTTGTAATTTTCAACAGAAGGAAAAAGAAAAAGAAATTAACCGAAGACAGCTTGGGAAAGATGTCCAAAAACTTCGAAGGGGCCAAGTTGACCGAAGTTTGAAAGAGATGCAAGATGAAATCAAGAAGGAGAGAGAAGAAGACCGTCGAGCAAGACAACGCATCAAGGAAGAAATTGATCGGGACAGGTAAAAAAGATTTCTAGTACATCAGGCTTCTTAGTAAAATAAGGGCTGTTGAAACTGGCTGTTTGAAATTTCATTTCACTCTGTTTCTGCTGTTCAAATTTAGTCTTTTGTATCATACCTATCCTTGTTTTTCAACATGGATTTGATGGTTGAGGAAGATATTTTAGCATTAACATCTTTAACCATGACATGCATATGGCATCTGGAAAAATAGCCATCACTAGGAATAAGGTAGAAGATTGTGCTAGTGACTAAGTTTGATCCCTTAGCTTTTAGAATGGCCATATCTGGATGAAATATTCTTCTTGTTTTATGTTCAAACCAGCTATAGCCAGCTTCTCATGACTACCCTTCAGTGTCAAACTAAAAATAAACAATCACATTATCAAAATTTTGAAGCTACAAAATAATGCATGATTAATTAAAAACTATGTGAATAAATAAGCATTACATTTGATAGGTTAATCTAAATGCTTATGGGTTTAGCTGCTGATCATATGCAAGGTTAATAAATAGTCAGCAGGGAATAGTATTATGCTAATTAATGATGTTTGAAATGGACAGACAATCAATTTTAGTTGATAGACAAGACCTTATATTACTGGTTCCAGTTAATGACTTTTAATATGTTGCAGCAAAGTATGTTAACATTGAACCTTGTCAACATCTTAATTTTTTTATTTGTGATATTTTTGTATGCACCTGTACCGGTAACACATAAAAGACACCTGTGCGAGTGACAATTAAAAACACCTAGTACACTCTATGGGGTGGTTGGCTTTAAGAAGGGCATCCAGTCATAAAAACCAAACCAAAACAGACTGGAGCCTGGTACAGCTCTCCAGCTCACCAGTTCCATCAAATGTTCTTACTCATGTCAGCATGAAAAACGGACACTGAGTTGTTAATACCCTTGACTATTATATGAATATCACAACTATTTATCACTCTTACTCAAACTTCTTTGGCAACATGTCTACTTAGAAACCACTTCAATATATCCTCCTATGGACTTTATGGTAGTGTCAGATCAAATCAAGAAGAATATAAGTATTAAAACACATGCACTACGTGTGTGTCTTGTCATTTTAAGCAATGATTATATGTTTATGCATTTACATCCTCCTGTAAACAATATTTCCTGTAGCTCAACAGTTTTATTTGATTTGGTGTGTGAAGACTAATAGAATAAAAATAACTCCCTAATCTAACAGATAAGAGTTGGCAATAGGAAGGACATTGACCATAGAATACTGTCTCAATAAGACTCTTTTAAACCATGCTAGTATGGAATAAGCCAGCATTAAAAAAAAAAAACATGAACAAATGAAATTATAGTTTTATTTTGTTCATTAAAACAGATAATTCTTTCATGTGTCAAATTATGATGATGATAATTTCAAATCCCGTTTTGTGACAGGGCTCAGCGTAAAGCCAAGTATGAACAGGAAAAAGTCGAAAGGGAGCTGATGCAAAAAGAGATGAGAGAGAAGAAAATGCAAGAAAATCAGATGACTGCTGCTGAGAGAGAAGCTGCACGAAAGTAATTATCAAACTTAGAATTAGAGGGTCACATTTTCTTAATATTTTACTACTCTACTATGTAAAATAGTAGAAGGTAAAAAGAGAGAAAATAGAAAGCTTCTGACAATGCTGATAGTTTTATAAAACCTTTATATTTCAGGCACAAAAGCCCATCTCCAGAAGAAGAATGTCCAATTATGCAGGTTCTATTAACCCATTCAAATCCCCTAGTGTTATGTAGCAGCAGCAGTCACTCTCCAAGCATAGGTGTAATTGTGTCAATTACACTGATGCTTGGAGAGTGACTGCTGCTGCTACATAATATTGGTGGGGTTGGATGGGTTAAAAGAACCTGCGTAACTGGACATTTCCCAGACTGTTTTTCTTCTGAAGATGGGCTTTTGCACCTGAAATATAAAGGTTTTGTTAAACTTTCCAAATTGTCACTTTCTGATAATTTTATTTAATTATGAATATGGATTTTATTTCCAGAGAAATTTCCCGACTTCAGTTTCGCTTACCAGATGGTTCTGCAATAACGCAACAGTTTAAATCCTCTGAACCACTTTCAGTAGCCTGCAGTTTTATTTCTCAAGTTAGTATTGCATTTTTGTCTTACTCTGTGTGTTTTTCTACGTTTGTACAGCTAAGGGCTTTCATCTTATTTGTTAAAATCTAACATAAACATTGCCTTCGTTTTTTTTATCACAGTTTTAGAATAGGTATACAGCATCCCTGCATATTTTAAGAAGTAACTAAAATGGTAGGCAACAGGAAGAGCATCTGACTGTAAAACATGGCCTTTGAGTATCTGTCAACTTGTGCCTAAGGAAAAAAAAACTAACATAAAATGATGACGACTATGATTAGAATATTTTTCCATATCTGTCTTGTTTAGAATAGCCTTTTACTATAAATGGGTGAAAATATAAAGTTTTCATTTCTGTTTTATATTTTTGCAATTTTATAAGTTGTAAAATGAAGGAATGAAACTGACAATTTTTAGATTTGCCTTTCATTAATAATGTTGAATAATGCAGTCCAGAGATTAAATATAAAGCTAACCACACAGATACTCATTCAACTGGAGAAAAGAAGTTTGTTTAATCAGCATTCATGCTTTGATCTTTTCTTTCTTTACATTGAGCATGTTGTCTTGACAGTTTAGGATCATGTTCTTCTATTTTTAATGTTAAGAGTGATTCAGCTACCACATTTGCTCAAGTCACTATGTCCATACTGAAGTTGGGTATATTGGGGAACTAGATATCTGGTCAACTCTTAAAAGTTCGCCAAGTTTTCTCTATGCTGCATGTCTGCCTCAGCAGAGCTGAGTTTGCTAAATAACAAGTATTGAGATGTTAGTAGTTTTGATAATTATATATAAGACTTGTGATTTTGTAATTTGTCAATTTTTTTTTTTCTCAACGTTGATTTCCTGTTGCATTTTCTAGCATACTGGTTCAAATATCCAGCTGTATACAATGTTCCCAAAGCGAACTTTCACTGCTCAGGACATGAATTCAAGTTTATTATCTCTTGAACTCGTACCCAGTGCTGTTATTCTCGTCATACCGGTAAGTGGAAAGTGACCTCTAGCTTGTACAATTATTGTATTTGCACAAAATAACTTGCAAACTTGCTGTAAAGTGTGTTGTACATCTTATCTCAATTTCTCTTTGAAGAAATATACTATTCTCATTTCATTCTTCTATGGTTAGAAGTTTATTCAGCTCTTGATACTAAAAGTACCAGGTATCTTTATTATCTTTCTAGTTAACTGTACAAGTTTTAAGAAAAATCTGTAAAATATCAAATAATGAAATAATTACAAAATGTAAAAAAATATGAAAGCTCAACATGCAAACTTCCATGTGCTCCTCTGTGTAAATAATAAGTTAGAAACCCCAGAAACTGTTCATCCCATGTAGGAATGGATTGTCTCTCCACCCTTATCAAGAAATTTAACCCTTTAGCATTCATATTCCTTCAAAAGTAATGATTATTTATTCACATTGTTTTGAATTATTCATGCATTATCTCATAGCTTTGAGATTTTGAAGAGGTAACTGTTAATTTTTAGAATGATATTGTAGAGTTTGTGTGAGAGGCCAGATCTGGCCAGTTAGAACGTAAAACAGGTAGAATATTTTGTCTGGATATAAACGTTTTAAATGCTAAAAGGTTTACTCATACAATATATACTATAGTTCCTGACTAAAGCTTTATGAGTGGATTTGATAGCTGGAAACTCAAAGAAGCTCATCATGTATGCACCTACACACACACACACACACGAAGAAGGGAAAGAAAATGGAAAATAGCAAAGCTTCTTACAATGTGTTAAGGCCCATTCTCATAAGCAAATTACAATGCGCACACACACACATACATATATATCATTATCATCTGTCTTCCATGCTAGCATGGAGGTTGATGGTGGGGTAGTGGTGACTGTTGGTGCAGTGTATTCATTTGTTTATATTCTTATTTCCAGGTAAAATCAGTTTTGGCTCCAAAAAAGTACTCCAACAATTTTCTTGGCATGATACTAGCACCTCTATTTACATTGTTGAACTTTATATATGGAATAATATTTGGAACACCAACCAATGCAAACCCAGGAGATAGTAGAACCACAAAGAAAGACAATGAAAGCACAGTTCCATCGAGTACAACTTCTCAACGGCCGTCAACGTAAGTTTTTTTTTTTTTTTTTTTTTTTTTTGTTACCCTACTAGTTTGAATTTCTCATGACTGAGCAAATTTCTCATACCAGCCATAACCTGACCATCCTGTCTTTTTATATCTCTTACTACAATGTCTTGGTCATTTATTTTCTGAAGTAGTATTCTGTGTGATTTGAGGGAGAGTTGGGTGCTATTTCCAGCAGGTTGAGGGACCACGTAGAGTCTCACTTGACAGCTTGTTATTTCAATTGTTGTCAATACAGTGGTTGGCTTTCAATTTCAGTATAAGTAGTTAGTTCCAGGGATCATAGACTAAAGAAGTAGCTTTGTTCATCTGACCAAAGAGAATAGAATAGATAGGAATTAAGTGTTGTTGTGTTCATTAAAAAAATCAGCATACAGAAGCTATCACAGAAATTTTAGCTGGTTAAGACAAGTTTGATAATGTGAACATTAAAAAGAAATGATTATTAATAAAACAGTGAGAACAATGATTTTCAGATTTATACTGCACTTTATCATCATCATCATTTTATGTCTGCTCCTTTGTGCTGGCAAAACTTGAATGGATTTTCTGAGATATAGATTTGTGGCTGGATATCTTTCTTATCATGAATCTTTTCAGTTACTACTTACAGCATGTAGGTATGCAGTGTACCCATTCTAAAAGCAGAATACACATCTAGATATATAAAACATTTTCTGAATATTTTCATGGAATAAAACTGATGCAAATATCATCATTATTATCATTTTTAACATTTGCTTTTCGTGCTGGCATGCAGGAAATTGGCAAGCTACAGGGCTGTGTCATCTTTGGCATGGTTTCTATGGCTGGATGCCTTTCTTAACACCAGCCACTTAAGAGTGTACTGGGTGCTTTTTTGCATGCTATCAGAACTAGTGAGGTTGCCATGTAACTTACAAGATGGAAAAAAAACTGGGAAACAGCTCTCACTATTAAGAAAAAGTAGGGATGAAAGGTGAAGTTGACCTTGGTGGAATTTGAATTTCAGATGTTAAACACCAAAACAAGTACAGTTATTTTGGGGGTTTTTTATTCCAGTAAATATGTCTGATGTGCTAACAATTCTACCAATCCATCGTTGCTCTTGATAAAAAATCTTAATAATGAAATCATGACAATTCATTTGTTGATTACTGTTCCTCTCTGTCTAATGGAGTCCCTGGTGGACAGCTAGTACAAAGGAGACAATCATTTCTTCATAATTTTTGGTGGGACTGGAAGTGTGAATTTTGAATTAAAGAATATCGAAGATGCATAGAATCATTATCATCATCATCAGGAGTGACTGTGTGGTAAGTAGCTTGCTTACCAGCCACATGGTTCCAGGTTCAGTCCCACTGCGTAGCACCTTGGGCAAGTGTCTTCTACTATAGCCTCGGGCTGACCAAAGCCTTGTGAGTGGATTTGGTAGACGGAAACTGAAAGAAGCCCGTTGTATATATGTATATATATACATATATATGTATATATATATGTATGTGTGTCTGTGTTTGTCCACCCAACATCGCTTGACAACCGATGCTGGTGTGTTAACGTCCCTGTAACTTAGCGGTTCGGCAAAAAGAGACCGATATAATAAGTACTAGGCTTACAAAGAATAAGTCCTGGGGTCAATTTGCTCGACTAAAGGCATTGCTCCAGCATGGCCGCAGTCAAATGACTGAAACAAGTAAAAGAGTATCATATCGTCATCATCCATATTCATGCTGGCATGAGTTGGACTATTTGACAGGATCCAATTGAGCCAAGGACTGCATCATGCTCCAAAGTTTGCCTTTGCATGGTTTCTGTGGCTGTATGCCCTTCCTAATGCCAACCACTTTACAGCATGTACATTTTTAATATTTTAATTTTTTTTTTTTTTTTTTGCTTCATTATTACTGTCTTAGATGATCCATCGTTAAAATTTACCTTTCAAATAGACCTGAATACTTTCTTTTTTTTTGCTTTCATTCTTTTACTCGCTTCTTCAGAGCTTACAAGAGACGTTCGTCACCGATTAGTCGTCAAGAAGGCAATATCCATAAGTTTACAAGTAGTCAAGATGATGACGATGAACAGTCAACCTGGAATGGAAATTCTACGCAACAAATGTGATTTCTGTTTTCAAATTTCATCAAATTACACACACGCTCTCTTAACTAAATAACAGGATTATTATATTATTATTGAAATACCTTCTCCATCACCTCCCCCTCCCCTCTCTGCTATTCTTAATCACATTAGCTCTGTGACAAGTCTCTCTCTCTTTCTTTTGCCATCCTCAGCCCCTCTCAAATGAAATACTATAACTACTACTACTACTACTACTACATTCAATAGCTGGCTTTACCACTTAGTTATATTCTCTCTGTTTTGCTCTTCGTCTTGGTTTCTTGAATTACTCCATGCTTTCAGACGGTTGCTACTCTTATGTCAGAGGCTTTTTGTTGACTTTTTCAAACCAACCTGGCCCAGCTCGCCGATTAAACCCTCACCCTACACCCATCTCCTCCCCCCCCTCCTCCTCCTCAACCCTCTACTTTATTTCTTCAACTTTTTTATTTTCGTCTTTGCTTTTATTAGCCAGCTTCCTTCATTGGTGAACAGATTTACATTTTTACTCTATTTGTATAAAGTAAATATATGGATGTACACAGGATTGGATCCCTGTGTACAATTAACTCTTTATCTGTGTTTGCTTTTGTTTTTGTTTCTTTTTTATATTATATTTTGTTGTGTGCTGCCACACACAAGTTCACACAAAAGACCTGGCCTTCCTTTCACTTTGTAATGGCTAATAAATATTTATATATGTATGTGTGTGTTTGTGTATATGTGCATATGTTTGTATATATATATATGTGTGTGTGTGTGTTTGTGTATATGTGTATGCTTGTGTATATATGTTTGTTTATGTGTGTATATACATGTGTGTGTGTGTATGTATATATATATATATATATATATATATATATAATTAAAAGTCACCATGTTTGCATCCACACATGGATGCAAACATGGTGGCTGAGTGGTTAAAGAGTTTGCTTTGCAGCCATGACGTGCCAGGCTGGATCACAATCTATGGATTGTACTTGTAATTGAAAGGTAGGTCCAGCCTTGTTGTGCTGTGTCTTGCTGATTAAACTTGAGAATTGCATTAAGGATACACGTGTCTATGGCATACCCAGCCACTTTGCATGCTAATTCAATGTGTAGGTAATTCAGTTGATTGAACAACTTGATGTCATATGTCAAAAGGGATGGGAGAATCCATTATCATACATATGTGTGTATGTATTTTGCTACTGTCTGTGTGTAGTTATAAAGCATTGTACAATATTTAATTTTGTACCTGTATAAATTATATATGTATATAATATACACGGGCACACACACATCTGCCTATTAATATATAGATATGATGTTTGACTCATAGCTATATGCTATGATGAACAGGTGATGTTAACTGATCATGCATACATATATATATTTATATATATCCATATTTAAATTTGTAGGCAGATGTGTGTGTGTATATATATATATATATATATATATATATATATATATATATATATGCGAGTAAAAATAAATACAAAAAAAGGGGTATTGTATGATTGTGTATAGGGGAATATATTATTTTGTTTAAAAGAGTTCCAACACTGTCTGTTTTTTATGTTTTATTTATATTCCTGCAAAACCAATGTGGGATATAGAATATGGAATATATAATATAAT
>NC_068983.1:123611775-123614714 GCF_001194135.2 Octopus bimaculoides | reverse complement strand
AATATTTCATCTATTCAATAAGACATATTCCATATATTCAATAAGACATTCAATACTTTATTTCATTGTACCATCCATTTTTATTTTATATTATATATTGTATATTATATTATATATTGTATATTCCATATTCTATATCCCACATTGGTTTTGCAGGAATATAAATAAAACATAAAAAACAGACAGTGTTGGAACTCTTTTAAACAAAATAATATATATACATATATATATATATATATATATATAAAATATATATAGGTACTATGTAGGTTACATATTTTATATCGTATCTTGATACTGTGTGGACTGAGATCCCTTGTTAACATGTCCCTGATATTTAAAAATAGTGTTAATGCTTATGCTATGCAAATTAGTTGTTCCAGTTTTCTAAAGTAAATGTAATTGTTGAGTATATAAACAGATTGGCTGCTTGTTTGTCTGGGATTAGTCAAACTGATGTAGATACCTTTGATATGTGTCCAATAAGATTCAAAAATCGATTAAGGTTGTTCATCACTTTTTTTCTATCTACAGAGAAATAGCTAAATTAGCCCTGTTTATATAGGTACTGTATAGGTTATTTATATATTTATATGTATATTTTTACATAAATATATATATATAGATTGATAGATAGATAGATAGATAGATAGGCTGTCATTGTAAGTCTCTATACAATAATGTGTAATTATATACAGACACATGCACATAATGTATATATTTATATGTACATGTACAGTTATTTGCGAATTATATAAACACACATACACATGTATTTCACTTTAACCATGGTATTATTTACAGAAATTATGAAGAAGTACTTATAATTATTTTAAATGTTGATATTGAAGTTATATTTAATTTGTTTATATTCAGAAGATCTATTTTTGTTTTAAACATTGTATACAGCAAGTCTTTTTACAGTTGAATATCTTCACTTCACTTCCGTAAACCACATAGCTAGAAATGTTAGATGGGACAAACATAGTAATCTGCTCTGTCTAGGACAGAATATTAATGTTATGGCAGGATCTGACCACATAACTTAGAGTCCAGGAATTTATTTAAATCCAGAGTCCTGGGGATTTTATCTTAAGTTATACACTAATCTGTCTCTCTTGCAGTATGTATTTGTGTAAAGGGAAGTGGGCAGCCAAGTTGGTGATATATTCTGTTAAAAGGAATTAATTAAATTCCTTAAAAATGTACACAAACACAGATACACCACTTTCTCTCTCACTATATATATAATGTGTGTGTGTGTATATATATATATATATATATATATATATATACACACACACACACACATACACACAATATAATATAATACAAGTATTTATTTGGACTTTGGGTATGTTTAGTAGCATGCTGATTAAAGCACTGTCGTCGTTTAGGCTACCTGATGGCATCCATGGTTATGATTTAATAGTCACTGCATCTACGTCAGGAATTCCAGTGTTTGTTGAGTTTATAATGAATGAGGGAAAGTACAGCCAACATCTTATGGGTGACCACAACATGCCAAGCGAAACTCAGTATATGTAGCGAAGTATCTTATTTCAAACATGACACCTAATGAGATGCAGCCTGCACTGATGGATGTAACAACTTGCTGTACAATATCCCACCTGTAAGGGACAGCTGCAGGATGGGTCGAAATGATAGTTGTGTTGAATAAAAATTCCTCCTAATTCCATTTTCTGTTTTCCCTCATTATATCTATATATATATAGGATATAAAGAAAGTCAGAAGGTATGAAATATTTATTTCACCAGTTGATATCCATAGATGACAGCCGTTTTGCAGCCAACATCATGCAAAAATAATTTATTTTAGTGTATAATAAATTATTTTATATGCCTGCACTAGGATGTATGCTATAAATTGCATAGTACTACTGTAGATATTTCAAAACAATGCAGATATAGAAAGGTAGCTCTTCAGGTCGACACAATATCATGGTTACATCAATTTTACAACTCTGGTATACACCTACAAAAAAAATAAATCATCTTCAAATATATAATGTATGGTACATATAGTGTGTGTGTATAATATATATGTAATTGCACCGATAAAAGTAAGTATTAACTGTTTTAACTGCAAAACTAAATTTCATGGTTATTCCAGTAATGATTTTAAATATCTACCAAAACATAGAACTGGTATTTTCTGCAAGTCACATTGTCTCAATAAACTTGACATATGCCAACAAAAAATAGTTACAAACATTATATTCCTCAACAAAAGACAGATTTTTATATTAAAACTGCTTTCTACAGTTAACGGTACTGAAAATTTGATCCAGTGAAAAAGGGTTAAGAAAAACTAGATTTTTTTTTTAATTCTTGAGTATTTGTTTTTTAGTAAGTGTTTGTATATTTTGTTTTCATTTACTTTAGTGTGTTAGTGTAGTATTCGTCCATGTGTTTGTGTGTTCATCTTTTGAATGCTTTCTTTGTGACACCACACATTTAGTTAAGTATTACAAAATAAAATTTTTTGAATTCTTTTATTACATTTCATGCCTACCTTATTGATGAAATTGCTTTTTCACATATTAAACTTGTCTGTCTGTGTATCTACCTACCTATATATATATATATATATACATTTATCATCATCATCATCATCATCATCGTTTAACGTCCGCTTTCCATGCTAGCATGGGTTGGACGATTTGACTGAGGACTGGTGAACCAGATGGCTACACCAGGCTCCAATCTGATTTGGCAGAGTTTCTACAGCTGGATGCCCTTCCTAACGCCAACCACTCTGAGAGTGTAGTGGGTGCTTTTACGTGCCACCGGCACGAAGGCCAGTCAGGCAGTACTGGCAACGGCCATGCTCAAAATGGTGTATTTTACGTGCCACCTGCACAGGAGCCAGTCCAGCGGCACTGGCAACGATCTCGCTCGAATGTCTATATATATAT
>NC_068983.1:123603495-123611448 GCF_001194135.2 Octopus bimaculoides | reverse complement strand
TATATATATATATATATACATACATACATACATACATACATACATACATACATACACACACACACACACACATACACACACATAGATAGATAAATCTTTGTTGGTCCTACTGTTTGGCTTCTGCTCTGGTGATTTCTCCCCCATTGTACTGGATTGATATCTTCAGTTATTTTCTTTAAACCATGAGCACCATAAGAGTAGTGTTAAGCCAAATCCGTGATCTAGTTTTGATTATCTTTGGAAGTCATTTCACTTATAATTGCTAATGCTGCTGTAAGAGGCGTGAATACCAAAGTCACTCCACTAGTATGTTGATTGTGTGTAAGAATGTGTGTGTGTATATACATGTATATGTGTGTGTATATACGTACATGTATATATGTGTGTATATATATATATATATGCATGTATATGTGTGTGTATATATATATATGCATGTATATGTGTGTGTATATATATATATATATATGCATGTATATGTGTATATATACACATGTATGTGCAAGTATATGTGTGTCTATATACATCTATGTATATTTATGTGTGTCTATATATATATACATGTATGTATATGCATGTGTGTGTATGTGTGTATATATATATATATATATATATATATATATATATATATATATATATATACACACATGTATGTATATGCGTATATGTGTGTATATATAATGTAATAGCTTTTCTTTCAAACATATTAAAGACACAGTTACACTCCAGTTTGATCTATTTTGATTTGCATTTTTTTCATATTTCCTTAACTGGTGCATTACATTTTAGTTTGAAACATTAATATTCCTACCTCAGTGATCTCCCCTTCTCAAAATAAGGTTGTCATTCATATAGCTTTAAAACATTAACCCTGTAATTGTAGACTTAAATTTCATGGTTATTTATTTCACTAATGTTGTTAAATATCTATCAAAAAATAGAATTGGTATTTTCTGCAAGTCTTGTTGCCTCAATAAACTTGACATATCTCAACAAGAAACAGTTCAAATGTGATATTCTACAACAAAAGATAGCTTTGTATATAAAACTGCTTTCTGCAATCAAAGGTAATGAAATTTCGAGTGGGCATATCTGATTTGTGTAATAAAAAGGTTAAGGGATTTAGGAATACTATAGGCACAGACGTAGCTTTATAGTTATGAAGTTTGCTTCTCAATCATATGGCTTTGGGTTTGGTCCTATTGCACAGTACCTTGAGCAAGTTTCTTCTATTATATGTTGTCCAATGAATTTTGAGGGATAGTTGACAAACTGAAAGATGTCTATTGTGAATATGATTGTGTGTGTTTATGAATGTTAACAACTTGTTCTGAGCTAATGTTAGAAATGGTGTTTGTTGACATTTCCTGTCAACCAGTTATCCACTAGCTTTGCACTTTTAAATTAATCTGGAATAAGAAGAAAAAAATGGAAAAATATTTTACTTGAAAAACAAGCAAAAGTTGGTGAAAGTTAAGCATTTAGCCACAAAAGTCCTGCTTCAGTTACATCCTGTGCAAGCCATGGTAGCATGGAAAATTAAATGAAGGAACTATCAGTGTTTTAACCATAAAAGAACTAATAATGGAAATATAGGAAAAAACCCTTAAATTAAAAAAAGAAACTCAAACATATTTATGCCTTCAATACAACATTGCATGTGCATACAGACACACAGTCCGGCCTTCATTCCTATAGACAAGTTGCTGCCTCTTATTCATATTAAAGTGGCTTTTAAAATAAATGTTATCTGTGCAGGTTAACACAAATCTATGTTTAATTGTCTTCCATCATGACTTACAATCCTAGATTTATGTGGTGCTTTATCTAAAATAAACAGCAACTTATAACTAAAAAAAAAAATTTTTAAACCAACAGCTGAATCAAAAGTTAAGTTTCAGCAACCAATCACTGCATGGCCATGTTTTATCATTGAGATGCAAATGGCCAGTGCTTTAATTGCCAATTGTTATTAATATTTTAATGGATTTACAGCACATTGCTTCTTGTTACATTCTTATCTGATTTTTTTTACATTTTTGGTGGTGGGATGCAAATATAGTATTCCAGTTCAATAAACTATTGACTTTTGTCTTATAAAATCACTTGTATATGAATGCAACAAACTTTGATTTGAATTAAACATTGGTGGATGCAATATTCAAGATGCGTGTGTGTATGTGTGTGTGCACATGTAATTATAAGCTGTTGCTGTTCTAGAAGAACAGCTGAAGATTGGGTTCAATTTTCATCTCAGGCAGTTTACACTGCACTTTGTATTAAAACAGATAAGATTGAAGCAATAAATTCCTAACCAATGATTTCTGTGATTACTCAGTATTGATTTTGAGTTCTTGTTTATTCACTTATTTGTTTATCTTTTACTTGTTTCAGTCATTAGACTGTGGCCATACTGGGACACTGCCTTGAAGAATTTTTGGTCAAATGTATTGACCCCAGTATTTTTTTTTTTTTTTGAAGCCTGGTACTTATTCTATCAGTCTCTTTTACTGAACTGCTAAGTTATGAGTACATAAACACAACACTGGTTGTCAAGCAGTGGTGGGGGACAAACATGGATGCAAAGACACATGTACACATACAGTTATATACAAAAGCTTCTTTCAGTTTCCATCTACCAAATCCACTCACAAGGCTTTGGTCAACTCGAGGCTATAGCAGATGCTTGCCCAAGGTGCCATGTAGTGGAACTGAACCCGGAACCATGTGGTTGAAAAGCAAGCTTCTTGACGCATAGCCTCTGGAAAGTCCCATTAAGTTAATAGCAGAGAGGAATTTTATAAAATTAAAGCAATTAATGTAGAATTTAGATTACAATGTTTAAATGCCTGAGATGATTATAATTATTTGAAATATAGATTAATGCACAGCTGTCTGGTTTAGATGTTTGTACTTTCAACTACATTGCTTTAGGTTCAGTCCCACTCTGCAGCACCTTGGAGCAAGTGTCTACTACTACAGTCTCAGGCCAACTAAAACACAAGTGGATTTGGTTGATGAAAACTGAAAGAAGCCCATTGTGTGTGTGTATGATATATAATTTATGTATGTGCCTGGGAAACTGAGGGTTTGCAACAGGAACAGCATCTGTCTACAAGTTTCATCTGACTCATGCAAGAATGGAAAAGTGGATGATAAAATGATATCCTATATCTAAACATAATTGTGTGAGTATGTGTGCATATATATATATATATATGAATATTGACATTGTACAGATTTTTCTGTTATCAGCTGTATCTCCCTTGTTGACATAACTACCAGTTGCTCTACACTTTTAAAGACCTGTAGAATTAAAAAAATAACTATTGATAAAGAGGTAAGCAGTGATGACCAGAAGACCATTTAGTTGGAAAGTCCTGCCTCAAATAGTCTCCTTCCAACCCACCTTGTTAGTATGAATAAATAGAAGTCAAAGGAATTAATTTCATTGTTAAGAATTGGTTTATTCTCCCATAATCACTGACCATTTTATATCTGGATGTTTACATAGTAGGCAACTAATTTCAGACAAGGGACATATTTTTGTTTTTGGTTAACTAATTCAGGAAACAGTGGAGATCAGACATGTGTCATGAATAAATCTCACGATAGGCAGTAGGCATTAATTAAATTATCAGCAAATGGTCATGTCCCACTGGCTCAATGTTTAAAAATGTTTACTTACAAGCAGTATGTGTGTATGTACATTTGCACACACACATAAATACACTATAATAAGAAAGCTACATATTATTTAGTTTGGAGCATGCAACTTTTATTAAAAGGAAGCAATTATTACAGCCTACACATTCTAGAAAATTCTCATAAATTCCACTTGTGAATATTTTTATCAAGATATGGTTTTCAGGTTTCTTTTATTGTTGAAGATTTTGACTTCCAAATATGGAAGCAGAACCTAGAATTAAGAGGTTAATTTACCAATGACAAATGTCTTCATTAACTGGAAAGAATAGAAAGCTTTCTTATCAATTGCAAAAGCTTTAAATTCACTGAAAATTTTCAATGATTTTTGAAATGTGTAGCAAAGGAGTGTTGGTCTCTAATGGATTCAATTTTACAGGGTCAGTAGTCATCAAGAAGGGACTGAAATTTAGAATGGTCTAAGCAATAATCATTTATCATCTTTGTTACCTATAAGAGAGTTTGCTTGTTCATTATACAAGCATTTTCCCAAGCTAGTATTAGTTGGATGGAAACTTAAGGCAACTGGATGTCCTTTTTGCCACCAATTCTTAAATGTTTTTCAAGTAAGGGATTAAATTTTTTTATTTTATTTTAATGGGCTTTGAAAATACAGAGTGTGAGGTAAACATCACATCAATGTTTTTCTCTGGCAGTACCAAAGCCATGAAACATCAACATTTAAGCAACCCAGTATGCATCCATGTGCATGTATGTGACAGGCTTCTATATAGTTTCAATCTATCAGTTCCATTCATAAGGCACCAGTCATCCTGAAGCTGTAGTAGAAGACTAAAGTCCAAGGTGCCACACTGTGGATTTGAACCTGAAAAACCATACCACCATGCATGCCTACACCTCTGTAGGCAGGTAAATTGATAGGTTGAAAAGTTTTATTGATGATGTATATTGTCAAGTATTTTCATATTTTGATATAATTACTGACAAAGGGAAGTAAAAAGAATGTGTTGAAGAAAGTTTGGTGTTTGCCAAGGACAAGAGCCTGGGTCAACAGTTTCAGGTTGATGACTGGAACATTGGTTTCGATGACCATTAAACGACCAAAGAAATAGTCATTGTTGTTCAGCCTTGATCAACCTGATCTATAGTTAAGGATGCATTTGGAGATGAAAATTTTTGCTGTAAAGGAAATCCTTTGAAACCAGGTAAGTTATTCACTTGGTTTTAGATTTTGCACAGTTTCTGTTTAACAAACTCCATTCATAAAATATTGATTAATCTGAAACTATGTAGAAGATACTTTGAATTTTATTTTTTTTTTAGAATTGTAATTTCCAAGAAACAGATATTAAAAATTTAAGACAAAAATTTCCCCATGAGATGAGATGTCTAATCCATAATGTATGTGTGTGTGTGTGTTATTGTGAGGATATAGATTCCTCTTGAAAGGGATGTTCACATCCAAAGTTTCCCAATTGATGGTTATCTCTTAAAACTCTCCATTTTCTTCATCATATACTATACTATACTATGCTATACTATATATATATATATATATATATATATCGTTTTTTTTTTTTGAAATACATAAAAACAGAGAATTAGCACACTCTAAGAAGTAGAGCAGTCTATATTTATTACTGGTGAAGGCCTGTTTATAAGGTTATCCTGGGTTTCTCGCCATAAAGAGTATTTTTATGGCATATCATCAGTCCTAAGACTCGTTGGCCTATGGCCTCTTTAAAGTATGGAGGGGGAAACAAATCAGAAGATATAAACAATGGGACGGTGGAGGATTTTCCATGATATCAAGTATGGAATTCTGTCTTCTTTCAGTTGCCAGATATGGCTGGTCAGTGATGTTATATATCTCCTTTCCGGAACCCCGAAGGAGGACCTATGGTTGGAGAGTTGTTTCTTGAAGGAAGTTTCCATGCATCCGATGTATTTCTTTGGCTGTGTGGAGTCAGTACTGTGCCTACTATTGCTGATGTTGCTGTTGTAGCTGTCGATGTTGTTGGTGCTGTCAGTGTTGCTGTTGTTGCTGGTGCTGGTGATGTTGGTGATTCTGGTGGTGGTGCCACTGGAGGTGGTGATTGTATCAGTAGTGTTACGTCTTCTGTGTGTGTTGCCAGTGGTACATGTACTGGTGTTATTAAGCCTGCCAATGCTGGTACTGCTGCTGTTGTTGCTATTGTGGCTATTGCTGCTGCTGGTGTTGTTGTTGATGCTAGTGCTGTCAACGATGATGTTGCTGGGGTTGACGATGTTGGTACTGCTGTTGTTGTTGCTGGTGTTTTCTTCAACAATGATGATGCTGGGGCCTTTGGTGTTGGTGGGGGTGGTGGTGGCATTGGTAGTGTTATGTAGAGGGGTGTGGTCAATGTTACTGTGCAGCTGACGGTGTTACAATATTTATATTATCGTTATTATTGCCATTTCTCTGGTGGTGATGGAGGTGCTGTTCTCATTGACAGAGCTACTGTTATTCACGTCTATGCCGGTGCATCTGTTAGGGGCGCTGCTGCTGCTGCAGCCGATATAGTTTGGTCTGTCACTGCTGGAATGAGAGCTGTCAGTAGGTATATTATCCTGTCTGCTATTAGTAAGGTTGGTGTTGGTGGCGACATCACTGTGGTCAATGTTAGTGATGGTGACGGTGCCATCAGGGATGTAGTGGGCATTGTTGGTGTTGTTGTTGTTGACTTAAGGAAGGCTGTCCGCTGTGGTGGTGGCTTTCATGTCTATGGCTGCAATGGCTGTTATGGTTCCTGCCGGTGGAATTAGCTGGGTTCGCCAGTACCTCAGCCTGAAAGAAGACGCCTTTGGTTTTGCAGCGGCCTTCTACTAGGCAACTGTTGCAGATCCTGCATGAACAACCCATCTCTCCCCATTGCTTAGGGGCACTAAGATACTCTTAATGCTAGGGGCACAGCTAAACGAGACCCTAACATTGTGCCTGTTGAAAATGGGGGCGTACTTATGGGAGTTAGTAAAGTGTTTGTCTATTAACTTAAGGAAAAGTCTACCTGCAGGCATTATAGTGTTAAGGGTAGGGGCAGGAACCAAATTATTTTCCTGCGGCATTTCCTTGTGGGTGTTAGGTTTTAGCATATAGGAGATGCGGTGCTTGAACCCGCCGGCAGCTAGGGCCTCGTTATAGTATGTGGCTGTTGCATCAAAGGCCTCTTGGTTAGAGGAAAGGCTTGAAATCCTCTTACTGACACCCTTTACCAGGTTCTTGGACACCATGGGTGGTGACATGAGGCTGTGTTGATGTATGTTAGTCTCTCGTTTGGCTTGCAGTAAGCCCTGTAGGTACCGGAGCCCGAGTCCAGTGTGACATCTAAGAAGTCCACTGTGGTGAGATTGGTCTTTATGATTATCTTCAATCCCATGAAACCAAGCATGCTGATTAAGTCCTTCCTAAGCCTATCTAGCATGTGGCCGCTTGCTTCCCTAGAGATGGCCAGGGCATCATCCTTGTAGTGGCCAAGGAAAACAGAGGAGAGCTGTTTCCCAAGAGTATCTAGAATGTACAACCCTATAAGGTCACACATATCAGCACTATCGTAGGCTCCCCACTACATCGGATTGCTTGACCCACGCAGAACAGTACTGTCTTCCTGGCATGCATAATGATTTCTATGTCCCTGTCACTAACATCAGTGAGGCCCCTCCGTATCTGAAAACGGGTGTTTGTGGCAAAAAAATTAAACAAATTTGGGAGAAAATGGGCGGGTAGGGGGGAATATTTCCAGTCTTTCATCAAAGGCCAGCTCATTCACACCATTGACAACTCTTTAGCGTTTTTTTTTTTGTTATTCATGTCACTAAATACAAAAAATATTTATATTAAATAAGAACAAAGCAGCCTTTTTCAATGAGCAGATGTAATAAATTAGCATATTTTAATGGTTTATTACTTTAAAAAGTAGCTATTATCAAATATACGTATATAGAATGGTAATCACTTCATAGTCGAACGGGAAACAGAAAGGTTATTCATTTGGAAACAAAAATTAGGATATAAACTGAAGACATTGTATCATAGGAAGGCGGCGAGGTGGCACAAACGGTAGCACGCCGAACAAAATGCTTAGCGGCATTTCTTCTGGTTTTATGTACTGAGTAAAAATTCCGTCCGTCCAGATGGACTATATGTAATCTGAACCTTTCCCCCCTTATTGTTTATTTTTTTTTTTACGGAATCTCACATTTTAGGCTATGGAGATTCCGATTCTGAAAAAAAATTTTCCAAAATCTCAAATTCAAAATTTCGATCGC
>NC_068983.1:123582206-123602273 GCF_001194135.2 Octopus bimaculoides | reverse complement strand
TAGGGTCAAACTAAAGCGTTTGACCCGGTGACAAAAATTAAAAAATTAGTCTAATAGGTGTAAAACAACTTGCTGGGAACGAATATGAAGAAAAAAATGCGCGCTCGCGAACTGGGGGTGGATGGGTGGGGAGAGGGCTCGGAACATTCACATCGTGAATGTTCCGAGACGCCTCACCGGAGCCAAGAAACAAAAGAAAAATAGTGTAATAGATGTAAAACGACTTGCTCTGAACGAATATGAAAAAAAAAAAAAAAAAAAAAGCGCTCCCGCGAAAGGCGAGATGGGGAGAGGACTCGAGGACTTGGAATTTCTTTTTTTCATTCAGATCGATACTGAAAGCGCTGTCTACTTTTTGCAATTGCTAAACTTTCCGGAGATTTGCCCATGGCAAACATCGGTGGATAACTTATTCTGCATCTCTCTCATGTAAATGAATGAGATGCATTTGAGTCATCTTTTCGGGTAAAAATTATCTAACTTTAAACCTCTCACACATTTTCCTAAAAATTTTCTTGAACAAGTGACTAACAACAACAACAGATTCAGCGTGAAAATACATCAGCATAACAAATTTGGAAACTTTCACTTAATTTTAAAATTTCAAAAAGCGAAGCCTATCAGAAAATATCCCCTTTGAGAGGTAAGCACCTCTATTACTGAGATTTTGTTTGTAGCGTACTTATTACAGTTTACACCGTCTACTACTGAACCTACACTGCTCATCTTTGCTAATATAATTATCAGAGATAGGACCCTATTAAGTAATTAATGTCTTGAATGTATATTCTCATACACGCAACTATTTTTATAAACAAATACATCTCGATACAGTTCTTGGGTGAGTTTTTAAGTTACAATTTTTCTTAATAATACCTCTTTATTTTGCCAGACCACGTGTTTTTTTTTATATTCTGGTAAATAATTTCAGTTATGACTTAATTTTCTTTTTGCTGAATTGTTTTGTCTAAACTACTAAATAAAGCGTAGCTTTTTTAAAAATATTTTTTATAATTCGGGTGTAATGTAATCATGTTAATTGTGTTGTCATTGTATGTGAAAGTAAAGAATACGTACACCCGGTGGTTAGAGTTTTTGTCACGCCGAAAACGGGTGGTGTACGTATTCTTTATAGAAAGACTTATGTCAAGTGCTCAAGAAGCTGCTCTGTTAACTGCTGGGTAATTTTTTTTCAGCTCAATCGCTTATGTTTATGTGCATGTATATATATTTGTGTAGGTATGTGTATAAACAGAAATACACACACACATATGTATATATATTCACACACAGTACTTACACAAATATACATTACATACATTTTCTTACGGAAATTGCCAAACAAAGACTTTCATTATTCTTCTACCTTTATCGAAAGAATGCCTAAATGTGTTTATGGAGAAAAATATTGAAAAACATCAATACAAGTCAGAGTGGCAAAGAAACGAAAACGGCATCAGGTGGTAGTGTGATGTGCTAAAAACAACAGCTAAATCGCTCATAAATCACACACAATTTCTTTTTTTGCACAATCGTATAAATTCCCGTGTGTAGAACATAAATTCGCAAAAATTCTCTGAAAATTCCGAAAAATAAAAGGCGGACCGTCACCACACAGGCATCCGTTTTTTTTTGTTTTTTTTCCTTTCTACAGAAACCCGTTTCCGGCTACGGAGATTCCGAATCTGTAAAAAAAAAAATTGGCATGTCAGAATCCCCCCACCCCCGAAAAAAATTTTAGTCACAAATTTCCTTATAATCGGTTCGTTGGCGCAAATTTCAGTTCTGATATTTGTTTAATACACATTTTTAACACCTGTTTGTTTTTTTGTTTTGGTGGCTGGGTCTTAAAGTGGACATCAACAAGATAAATAAATCCCTTTCAAACAGTGGGCTGCAAGATAAAAGTCTGTAGGCTGCATGCGGCCCGCAGGCCTCAGGTTGGCCAGCCATGGTGTAAACCAACTAAAAAAACCATACAAATGAATGTAGTTAAAGAGAAAACAATAACCTAACAGTTTATCTACTCATTGAGTCAGTTTTTTCATTAAAATTTTTTTTTTTTTTAATATAGATAATCTGCAATTTTATCTGCCAAAATGAATAAATATTTACATAAAGTTTTAAAAGACAACAGACAACTTCTTGAAACCAATTTAGTTCCTGAGCCTGTGATTGAATGCATGTTGGAAACTTCTGCCCTTACACCTGATGATCAAGAAGAGTTAGAGGTAGAAGTTTTGTTTTCATAATGTTTTTGTTATTTTTTTAAACATTTTTGTGCCACAATAATTGTCCAGGGTGGACTCGCTTGTTAATTATATTTATTTATATGCTTATAAGCACACAAATGTACAAAGTTAATGAATGCACTATTTAGTTAAATTAGTTTTCCATTTCATGGTCAACTGGCCTCCTGCTGCTGCAACACAGGTTTGTAACTGTACCGAAACATTTTGACATGCTACCGAGATTGTTTCATATTCTTGGATAATAACTTGTTTAAGATGTTCAAGACTGTTAATCTTCTGACGATAGATACGATCTTTTAGATAACCTTACAAAACAAAAGTCTGGTGGTCAGGTGAGCAAACCAGCCACTCCACAGACCCTTGCCTCCCATTCCAAAGATTCAGGGAAAATTTCATTCATCCAGTCACAAACAGCCAGTGAGTAATGTGGGAAAGCACCATCCTGCTGCCACCATAATTCTTCAAAGTCTTTTTGGGTCTTTTTAATTTAGGGAGAACTTGGTTTTGTAAAAGTTCCCATTTACGTCATCTTCAATAAAGAATGGTCCCACAAGTCTGTTGTAACTCACACCTGCCCACAACATTATGCCAGGGCTCTTGTGGTCATACTCAATCATGATTTGAAGATTTTCTTGTCTCCAGTATACACAGTTATGCTGAACAACACTCCCTGAAATATAGAATTTTGACTCATCACCCCAGACATGTTCTTCCAATGTTGGGTCATTGTTCAACTTGTCCAGCCATTCATCTGCAAACTGCAAGCGATGATCTGGATCATCTTCCATGAATCAAATGAGGGATATAGAGATACAGTTTTATATCATGGAGAAATTAACTCTATAATAGCAATTTTAAACATACTGGCTGACCAAAGCTTTGTGAGTGGATTTGATATGCAGAAACTGAAAGAAGCCCATCATATTCATATGTATATGTGTGTGTTTTTCCCATCACTGCTTGACAACCAGTGTTGGTTTGTTTATATCTCTGTAACTTAACAGTTCAGTGTCCTGAGGTCAATTCATTTGACTTAAAAAATTCAAGGCAGTGCCCTACGATAGCCTCGGACTGGTGACTGAAACAAGTACCAGGTAAAAGATATCTATCAATGAGGAAATCTGAGACAGTATGTGAAAGCTGTGGGCCCTTAAACCAGAAAAACAATATTCTCATCGTTTCAGTCTGTGAAGCAAAATATGCAGCAGTCCATGAAAAGCCTTTCGAAATAAATATAAACTGACTAAACCTCCCATCCCTCCTGCTTAAGTAACTGTGTTTTTTCTCTATTTAGCAAGAGGATGAAAGAAAGACCAAAGTGAAGAAATTATTGAAAATGGTTGAAAGGAAAGGCATCAAATGTTTTGAATCATTTCTGGATGCTTTGGTTCGCACTGACAATACCAACTTAGCAAATACACTGAAGGAAAGTAGGAAAGTTCCCACAACAGGTAGGTTTTCAGGTTGTTGCTTATATATTATTTAGATCCTGGTCAACTTTGAATAGGCACACCTAAGAGTTAGTTGAGTGACTATGTAAAGATGTTCCCTCTTGTCTTGTACATGTAGTGTGTGTGCATGTATACACACACACGCACACAAATATTTAAGACAGTGAGCAAGTCATGAAAGCATCACACAAAATGTTTTCCTATATTTATTTCAGCAACTTGCATTCTAAGTCTAAATCATACCAAGGTCAACTTTTCAACTTTCCAGGGTCAATAAAGTGCCTAGAATAGTGAACTAGCAGAAATGTTGAGTCTTGACATAGTACGTCTTGCAGTATTTGTAAATAGCCATGGCCACTGCCCTTTTTTGTAAGAGACAAAAAGCGTGCATATATAATTATCATTTTACATCCGTCCATGCTTGCTTGGATTGGACAGTTTGGTAGTAGTTCATTTGCTCCAATGTTTCAGTTTTGGCATGGTTTTGTAGTACTCTATGTAGCTAAATAGTTGAATGATGTCTCTTGCAAGAAGGTCTATAGAGTAACCTCCCTTTACTAAGTTTCTCGAAGCATCTGTGTCACGAGACGTGGTTCTTAATTATTCAAGAAGCTTAGCGTTTCTCTTGGAACTTTCTAGAATGTCTAGCTTTCCATTAATAAAAGCAGCTTGCTAACTCTGCTCGAGTTTTCTTGCATAGATTACTTCATTCAACTTTGATTCTATATTTTGATTATGTATCATCGACCAGTAAATAAAATATATTTTTATATAGTGAATATATAGTTCTTGAATTTATTCTTCTTCTCTATATGAACTCCTGTAATAATATACACACAGCCATATCAACACCTGGTACTGAATATATATTCCCACTATAGTTTCTATAACTAGATGCCATCCGCATTACAGGGTTTGCTAGGTGCTTTTTCTTGGTACCAGCACTAGTGAAGTTGTCTTGTAATTTGCAAACCTAAAGAGACTTGTGACTGAGAGGAGAATAGGAGAGAGTTGACTTCAGAGTTGAAGTGATGAGAGAGGACAAGTATTACGAGAGGGATAGATTTATTGTTGTGCTTTATGTAGAAAAGGAGTGAGTAGAATTTTAATATGGCGTACTTAGTAAAAACTTGGCCACACAAAAGGTGCAGTGGAATCAGGCAGTTTAACATAGAAAGCAGATGTATGTAGCAGATGCACAGGAGTAATAAACTCTAAGATTGCATGGGAAATAGATGCTTTCAAATGCCTAAGCAGTTCCTTAGAAGTAGTAGATAGCTTCTGTTATCTAGGTGACCAATTAACAATGGAGGACTGTGTTCTTAAATTACAGTAGCCAGAATAAGAGCAATATACCTTTGTTGGCAGTAAAAGGTTTCTCTCTCAGTAAAAAGTGTATTGTACTATGGTTGGGTACAAATAGCAGTGCTACATGCTAGTGAGATATGGCCCCTAAATGTAGAGGACCTGCAAAGACTAGAAAAGAACAAAATAAGCATTCCCCACTGGATGTGCAATGTCAGCATGTGATGTTTGATGGAGAACAAATGTATTGAGAGGAAAATTGAGCATAAGGAATCAGATATAGTGTACAAGAGAGAAAACTATGTTGGTTTGAGTATGTGATGCATATGGATGAGAGATTGGCCTTTGTGAATGATCTGCTTTCCTTACCTTCTTTTTTTTGTTGACCTATCTTATTTTTACTGCAGTCTTTTGTGGCAAATCATCATCACCATTTAATGTCCATTTTCTATGCTAGCATGGATTAGACTATTCAACAGGAACTGTCAAACAGAGGATTGTGCCAAACTCTAATTTCTGCTTTGGTATGGTTTCTATCACTGGATACCCTTCCTAACACCAACCACATTACTGTGTACCGAGTACTTTTTATGTGGTACCAACACCAGTGAAATTACCAAGTAACCTACAAGACTGGGCCTCTCTGTCGAGGGAGGAGGTGTTGGTGCTAGGTGATGTGTGGTTAAAATATGATAGAGGGACAGAAACAGGTGTCTTGCTATAAAAGAGATACATGGCTACCACAGTTGGAAAAGAAAGGGAGAGAGAAAACTTGGTGGTGAAGATGAGTCAGGGCATACCCTCAAGTTACAGGGAAGTGAATGTAAGTGGTACTGAAGATAGACTCAATGATTAAAAAAGAAAACTTAAAGCTATATTTTTGTTCTGAAATTGATTTTTGTGTTTTGTTTCTCATTTCAGATTTTGATGATGAAAATAGAAAGTCAGTAAGTTGCTTTATTTAAATATTATTGCTAGGAATATTTGTGAATATGTATTTTCATTAACATTTATTTTAACTTCCCAGTCCTTTTGCCATAGTTTTTCTCTGTTCCAACAGATGTCATACCAATGAATATTAATGTCATTCATCATCTTTGTAGTAGTGGTAGTATATGTGTAAACAGATCCTTTTAGATGAATCCACATGTTTAAGAGCTTATTTAAGCAAAACCTCCTGAACAGTTGCCTTCAAATAAACCTGCAGCAAGCCTGATGAGGGCTGAAATTTTTCTTTTCTCAGTCTCTGTTCTGAGATTAATCACTTTATGAATTTCTCTTTCTCTTGTGGATTAAATATAACTTGCTACCCAATCATTTTACATTCTTGCTTCAATCCCCCAGCTTCATTGACTGAAAATCCCAAATGATTCAGCTTATTTCACTATATTATTGCTTTATTATTATTATTATTATTATTATTATTATTATTATTATTGCTCAGAATATTTGTGAATATGTATTTTTGCTCCATCCCAACAGATTCCATGCTAATGAATATTATTATTATTCATCATCATAGTTGTTGGCACTCCGTCACTTACGACGTCGAGGGTTCCAGTTGATCCAATCAATGGAACAGCCTGCTCGTGAAATTAACATGCAAGTGGCTGAGCACTCCACAGACACGTGTACCCTTAACGTAGTTCTCGGGGATATTCAGCATGACACAGTGCGACAAGGCTGGCCCTTTGAATTATAGGCACAACAGAAACAGGAAGTAAGAGTGAGAGAAAGTTGTGGTGAAAGAGTACAGCAGGGTTCACCCCCCACTCCACCCCCTGCCAGAACCTCGTGGAGCTTTAGGTGTTTTCGCTCAATAAACACTCACAACGCCTGGTCTGGAAATCGAAACCGCGATCCTATGACCGTGAGTCCGCTGCCCTAACCACTGAGCCATTGCGCTTCCACCATCATCATAGTAGTAGTGATAGAAATGAAGTTTATTCAAATTCTTGTTTGTGTAAACTGATTCTTAAATTTCCTGCTAAATGAATCCACATGTTCAAGAGCATATTTAAGCAAAGACTCCTGTACAGCTACTAAAACCATTAATTCCTAATGGCTGTTATCTGCCTGTCTGTGTCTCTCTCTTTATATATACTAGCTGGACCTGATCAAACTTCACAGAAAACATAAAACATGTAAGCATTTCTAAATTGTGTGCTGGTGCAATGAGAAATGTTTCTATATTGTGACAGTTACAGAATATAGAAAGACGTATAAAACCGATAGCTATATAATCCAACCAAAATATCTCAATTACACAAACATACACAGAATTATTATTTAGCCTTAAAATACATCATACATATTCAAGGAAACCTTTTTGGTTTAGTAGTATGGAACGTTCTTCTGGTATTCTGGTAGTCAAGAATCAGGAGATACGCCTTCTTTCTGTGATTCAGAACCTCAAGTTATAGACAAGTCTGCTCCTGAAGAAGAATCTCTTAGCCCATTGTTACCACTTAGCGACAATAACTCAACTCCAGAATACAGTCGTCAACATCCAAGAAGATTGAGACAAAAAAAACCTCCGGACTATTATGTGTCACAACATTGATTTATTTATATTCAATTTTGTTGTGATACTGTAATTTATGTTTTTTATTCCATACTTGTTGGGGAGGTGTTATATTGCTCTAATTTGATTCTATGTTCTGACTAAGTATCGAACTATGTTTAGCAACTCTGCTTTATTTCGTGCTTTCACCAAGTGTCCTTTTAAAGTGACTTTTGACTGCCTTCTAATTTGCATACTGGTTTGTTTTGTAAGTGGTGTGATACTTTTCGCATGTGAATCTTTAGGTTCTACTTTTGTTTTTAATTAGCGTGTATTTTTGAGTATATATTGCGTTGTATTTGCTCACATATTGACTCCATTATTGGCTTGCATTCGAGTAATGTAATCCAAGTTAATAATTCTGTATTAAAACATAACAGCTGAATACCTTTTATCTCTCTTTTTTTTGTACCCCTCCCTTCAATCTTTTTACCTCTTCCTTTGAAGTGTGACACCACAGGTACGTATAAAAACAAACAAAACTAAGCGTATTAACATTATTGATATATGTATGTATGTATTAATATATATATATATATATATATATATATATATACAAACATACACACACTTTCTGTGATTTTATGTTACAGATACCACATTTAGAAAGTATTGACTCACTCAGCCAGACATTTATCTTACACAATGAAGACCACACACTTGGCAATTCATTACGTTATGTTATCATGAAAGAGTAAGTAACAACCAAATGATTTGTTCCTTTATGGTTTATTATAGTTAATGCTTATTCTTTATTCTTCTATCCTTTTATGGAACAGTGGCCATGATGAAGCACTGCCATCAAATGTTTTCATATTTAATTTAATGGCTTAGTACATCTTGGTACAAATGGGCCTAAAACTGACAGAAAGAAAAATTCTGGGTTCAGTCCCATTGTGTGGTGCTTTGGGCAGGTGTCTTCCATTATATCCCTGGGCTGACCAAAGCCTCATGAATGGAATTGGTAGATGGAAATTAAAAGAAGCCTGTCATATATGTGTGTGTTTTCCTGCACCACCACTTGACAACTAGTGTTGGCTTGTTTTTGTCCCTGTAACATAGCAGTTTGGCATGAGATTGACAGATTAAGTACTAGACTTTAAAAAATAGTACTGGGGTCAGTTCATTCAACTAAACCCTTCAAGGTAGTGCCCCAGCATGGTCACAGTTCAATGACTGAAACAAGTAAAGGATAAAAGATTCCAATTTATTGTAGCATATACACACTGACGTGGAGGCACAATGGCCCAGTGGTTAGGGCAGCGGACTCGCAGTCATAGGATCGCGGTTTCGATTCCCAGACCGGGCGTTGTGAGTGTTTATTGAGTGAAAACACCTAAAGCTCCACGAGGCTTCGGCAGGGGGTGGTGGCGAACCCTGCTGTACTCTTTAACCACAACTTTCTCTCACTCTTACTTCCTGTTTTTGTTGTGCCTGTAATTCAATGGGTCAGCCTTGTCACACTGTGTCACGCTGAATATCCCCGAGAACTATGTTAAGAGTACACGTGTCTGTGGAGTGCTCAGCCACTTGCACGTTAATTTCACGAGCAGGCTGTTCCGTTGGTCGGATCGACTGGAACCCTCGACGTCGTAAACGACAAAGTGCCAACAACAACAACAATACACACTGACATATAGAAATAAAAAAAGTAGCTATGATAATAGTTCACAGTATATTGGGTAAAATCTTTCAATAGAAAAAAAAGGTAACAACCATCCACAGGGCACAAATTGTGCATTTACTGTATGCCAGATGACCATAATCCGATTACAACAGTGTAATATACTCACACACACATACATCATCAGTATCATTAGATTCATTTGATGTCTGCTTTCTATGTGTTGGCTGATGTAAACTCTGAGTAATAGTATGCTGTTAGCTGGAACTGTAACAGATATAAATATTTACTCTTAGATATTGAGATCTTTTACTTTTTCATAGACTAATTCTGTATGCATTTGTAAACACACCACCACTTATAAATATACAAAACATTTACACACGCGGTATTGGGCAACCCAAGGTTATGGTAGACAACACCTGTCCAAGTGCCATGGGTTTGAATCTGAAATCATGTAGCAGTGAAACTTCTTAACCATGCAGCCATACCTGAGCTGTGCTGTTTTTTTATTTTAAATATTTCTATTTTCTGTTATCAAATGTGAGATATCTTAGGGCTTTTTTAATTGTAAGTTCATAGAATTGTATATTAAGAGAGTAATTATTATTTAAGCTTAATGTTCTTTCACTATGCCAAGTTCCATACGGCACCTTTCCATAAAGCTATATGTTCAAAACTTAAACCATTGCAGTGAATGTGTGGGAACAGTCACATGATTCTACCAGCCTGCTATAGTTTACCCAACAATCAGTGCTACCCCTAAAAGTTTGGTGGTTAACCAGATAAAGAACATAGCTAATATGATGAAATCAACTGAAAAATTCTGTAGCTTGTGAAGATGTTATTAGAAAGTAATAGCTGGCCATCTTAGACTATAAAGTTGACTGTCAGTATGGGAAGGTAAAAAGATTGTGTTAGAGCTACTGTACAATGGAGCCAAAAGTGGGAAAAACTGTGTGATGTGGAAACTAACTGATTTTCATTAGTTCCTTTATAAAAAAAAAAAAAGGATCATGCAATCCACATTGCCCTTGTTTAAGACACAACTTGGACCTCAGGTGCCTTAAGTGGAGTCTACTCTGTTAGAAGGATTGGGATGTTGTGTCTCAGGAGAGATAATATAGTGCCTATGAAAGCAGTTGTAAGACATGAGTAGAGGTAGTGTAACTGATGATACTTTTATGTTTCAGTCCTAGAGTGGAATTTTGTGGATATGGTGTACCGCATCCCTTTGACAAACAGATAAATTTCCGGATACAAAGCAAAGGTATGTTATACTTTTTACTCCTTTTATTTTCCAATGTTACTCGACTTCACCTTTTCTATTTTCTTCTTCAATTTGATAAAACGTTTTTCTTACTCAGAGGAAGAAAGATAACTATCATGACTCTCGTAGAATTCTGAGACAACTGGGTGTTTAGCAGAAGGGAGGATAAAGCATAACAAATAACAAAAAGCTGCTGCTACTGAAAAGGGTAACCATACATCTCTCCTGAGACACAACATCCCAATCCTTCTAACAGAGTAGACCCCACTTAAGACACCTGAGGCTCAAGTTGTGTCTTCAATAAGGGTAATGGATTGCATAATGGAACTGGTGAAAATCAGTCAGTTTTCTGACAGTTTCTTTCATATATGTGTATTTTTACCCCTACCCTACCCTCACAACATTCGATGTGATTCCTACAACCCTTCAAAACCTTTGCTTTACATTAGCTTTTCAAACATTACAGATCTGTATAAAAAATAGTTTATTTCTCTGAAAGTAACTGGTTACTTTTGTCCCTTGTACACTGTAATTTCTTATATGGAACAAGTTTCCACTTCTTTCCCCTCATGTAAAATATTACTACTATATGTTATACAGACATTCAAGTAAGGGCTCTAGAGTATCTGATGTGAGTACCTAGCCAGGCACTCCTGTCACTAATGATTTCCACAACTCCACTTTCACCACTCATTTTACTGAACACTTGGATTAGTTATTAATTATTGAAATAGAGAGATTTTATGTCATTTCCTATAGTTGATCTATTCTGAATTTAATTTAGTGTCATCATTGTTCATCATCATCGTTTAACGTCCGCTTTCAATGCTAGCATGGGTTGGAAGATTTGACTGAGGACTGGTGGACCAGGAAGCGACACCAGGCTCCAATCTGATTTGGCAGAGTTTCTACAGCTGGATGCCCTTCCTAACGCCAACCACTCCGAAAGTGTAGTGGGTGCTTTTATGTGCCACCGGCACGAGGGCCAGTCAGGCGGCGGCCACGCTCGAAATGGTGTATTTTATGTGCCACCTGCACAGGAGCCAGTCCATTGGCACTGGCAGGCAACTCTGAATCATCATCTTTGAACAAATAAATATATGTATTATATACTCTTTAACTCACTGTACATTCAACACACACACATAAGTTAAATTACTTAAATTTTGTGGGTATAAAACATGTTCATATCATCACAAATGTTTCAAGGTAGACTGAAGAGGAGTTTAAATAAATTTTAAGTGACTCTAGGTGAAAGTCTTCAGACTGCTGTTGGTCACTTCAAATTGCATAATTCTCTTTGCCATCACAGTGACATCATTTGTTTTATTGGTAAATTCAAGTGTTGGAGCAAACAGGATGCTGGCATTCTGCAGAGTGTGATGTTTTTGTGACATAGGCTATTTACATTAGATACAACATATGGAAGGACAGATAAAATGTTGTCATTTTGTAGTGGGGTATTTTAATTAAAACAGTTTCGACACAGGTTAATAACCAGTTTCATAATGTTAGGTTAGATACAAGTTTATGTGAGTAAACTCTTGAGTTATTGAAATAATCCCCACTTCCGTTGCTTGGTGCCATTTGGGACTGACTGTGAATAAGAAAAAATAATCTCAAGAATCAAGAAATTTCTGAAGTACAAACGCCATGCTGGAAATGACTATCAGGGTATCTGCGGTCATTTCTTTCTGTGCACTCGTCTTCATCAGCACAGAAGTTCTACATTGATTCCAATTGACAAAGGGCTTAGACATGTACAAAAAAAAGAAAAACAATGGCTGTGTGGTAAGAAGCTTACTTCCCAACCACACAGTTCTGGGTTCCATCCTATTGTGTGTCACCTAAGGCTAGTGTCTTCTACTATAGCCTTGAGCCAAGCAAAGTCTTGTGTGGATTTGGTAGATGGAAACTGAAAGAGGACTGTCATATATATGTGTGTTTGTCTCCCCATCACTGCATGACAATCGGTGTTGGTGTGTTCATGTCCCCATAACTTAGCAGTTCAACAAAAGCAGCCAATAGAATAAGTACTAAACTTAAAAATAAGTCCTGGGGTCAATTTGTTTGATTAAGATCCTTCAAGGCAGTGCTCCAGCATGGCCACAGTCAAATGACTGAAACAAAAAAAAAATAGCCAAGATAATTTACATAATTAAAGCAAAGATGAGTTAACAGAAATAACTCAGTACCCAGTGGCATGAATTTGAGCAAAAGTATGTGAATTACCATATGCAAATTATCCTACATGGGTGTGCATGAGCATAATGTATGTAAATAATCAACTACTTTTGGAGAAAAAAATTCTTTTTGTTTAGAAATATAGGTTATATACAGTGTGTGTATAAACAAATATATATATTATATACATGTGTGCGTAGCAAAATATAGTCTTATTTTAATTTTCTTTTTTGTCTTTGTCTTTAGTTATTCCTGCTGTGGAAGTTTTAGTTGATGGACTTAACAATTTAAATTCTTTATGCCAAATTGTTCTGGATAAATTTGAGGTAAGTAAACCAGTTTAATTAAGAAAAATGAACAACTATTAGAATTGTTTAGCTTCATGTCTTTCTGAGACATAGTGTCCCAGCATGACCTCAGCCAGATGGCTTAACCAGTGGAAGAAAGGTCCACCATGTGTGTGTGTGTGTGTGTGTGTGTGTGTGTGTGTGTGTGTATTATATATATATATATATACACACACACACACACACACACACATACAGTAATATTTAGAGTGTTTGTGTGTGTCTCATGAGTTTAGTTGTAAAAAGAAGAAAATCAAATAATTTAATTTTGATGCCTGATCTGAATTATATTCCTAATTGTTACTTTTGTTTTTCTTTTTTTCTTCAGGAAAGTGTGAATACATACAAGAAAAGTCAACAGGAATAAAAAAAAAAAACAGATTGTGTGTGAGCGTGTGTCTCTAATTAGATGACATATGCTGTTAATAAAGACATTTGTGTTTTGTCAAAATAAAAACAGTCTGAAAATTCCTTACAGGATTCCATTTGTTTAATTTCTCTCTCTGCAATTATTGTTTAGACCTTGATTAGTCCTGAATCTTAATGTATGAAGATCCTTTCTTACCACTTCATCCGTCTTCCACGTTCTCTCCACAATTAGAGATTGGCACTTCTTGATGCAACTGTCTTCATTCATATGCATTACATGACTGTACCAGCACGGTCTTCTCTCTTGCACACAACATCTGATGCTATGTATACCCTGTTGTATATGCACACTGATATTACCCAACCAGTGGAGCATACTGGCTTTATTTCTTTCAAGCCTTCACAGCCCATATCCTACTGCCATGTAGCATAACTTTTTTGTATACAGGCATCATACAATCTGCCTTTCACTCTGAGAGAGAGGCCCTTTGTTACCAAGAGGTAGCAGCTCTCTCAACTTTGCCCAGCTTATTCTTTCAGAACAACCTCCACCATTGGGCCTCGCGGAGGGGATGACAAGGGACTGAGACTCCTGGCAATTTGCTGTGCTTGAGAAGACACAAAAATTGTGGTTGTCTTTGCATACAGTCGTGTCCCCTGCATCTTTCTTTAGTGGAGCATTTCTAATCTTGTGATCTTGTGGGTGCTGGTGCCACGTAAAAGCACTCGGTACTCTGTTAAGTGGTTGGCATTAGGAAGGGTATCCAGCCATAGAAACCTGGGCAGTTTTTCAGCTGGCCAACCTCTGGCAGCATGAAAAATGGATGTTAAATGATGATGGACTGAGTTGTTCTGAGGTTTTTCATGCCACAGTGCTGTTGTTTAGTCTCCATTGACTATAAGTAGTGGCAATGCACTTTCTTTGCAGGTATCTAAGAGTTTTCATGATTTCAATATTCAGTGTTTTTTTAAAGACAGTAAGATGTAACATGAGGGACATTTGACTGCTATTTCACAGGGAAACCTCTAGATAATGAAGCTATAACATAAGTCTCTGTTTGCTCCCCCAAAATGGGATATATTGTGACTTTTCATTGTTGTTTCTTAACAGTAGTAGTCTGTCGTGACTCATAAATCTTACTGATCTATAATCATAGAAAATTGGTTTGTTACAAATGAAAGCCAGATATCACCATGTCATATTTTACAACTCAACCTGTATGGACACTCTCTCTCTCACCATTGTAAATACAATGAACCAGTGACTGTCCTATTGGGACCCTCTAACCAACAACACAGAATGCAATATAAAATAAATAAGACATCTAACAGAATAACATAATTCGGGATATATTTTGTCCCTCCTTTTTTTATTTATTTATTTACAATTTCTTATTAATAAAAATTTTTCTTTCTGTCTGAGCAAATAAGTCTTTTATTGAAGGAAAGGAAAGGCAGCTTATTTATAAAAGTCTTCTGCCTGCTGCTGTTACATGAGATTGGAATGTTTCGCTCTTGATACTGAATTGTTCTGGCAAGTTCCTCAACAACAGACAAAACTAATAATATATATGTATATATGCTCACATCACCCAACAGAAGGAAAAACAAGAAAAAATCATTGATACTGTGATAACTGTTGCCAGTAGTGAATTAAAAACCACTTTTGGCTGTTAATGGAAATTAAAAAATGTGTTAAAATGTATCCTCTGCCACCACTTCAAAATATTAGATGATTTCTATGTATTTACATGTCTCTAATTTCTACTCCATGAATATAATGAACCTTATTTAACCTATATGTGTGTGTTTGTGTGTGTATACACATTTAGAAGCCTGGGAGAACCACAATTTAAAGTAAAGTGCTCAGTAACATGATAGAGTGCATGTTTCTTTTGAGTTTCAAAATCATCTGAAGTAACATGATTAGTCTTCTAATTTCGTCCCCTGAATAAACATATATACATGCATGTGAGTGTGCTCTAGAGTAAACTCTTGGTAAGCAGAACCATTTGATTTCTCCTGTATTTGTAACCCCACTTCAGAAAGGCATGGATATCACTACTTCCAAATATCCCCTAAAGGAAATATGTTAATGACATAATAATGAATATTGTTGATTATGAACAGATAAACAGAAAATGCAGACACTGGATCTTTCTGTATGTTACCTGTGTGTGTATCAGTATTCAATACTTGGTGTGCTGTTCTGTTTTTTTTTTTGCATATATTTAAACTGAGGTAATAAGTAACCTTGGTTTGAAAATGTATATGGCTATTATTCAGAGTATTATAGATACGAAAACTTGTGTGCAACCATCATGGATATTTGATCAACAAGGCACCTGGTTTAGTGTCTATGAAACCGAGTGGCCAAGTGAGTTACCAACTACCCCATTACAAATATGAACTCTACATAATGTGTATCATGCCCTTTTCTTGTTTGTACATGTGTGTGGCCGACAAAAGCCTTATAAGTGAATTTGGTAGGCAGAAGTTATCACTGTGTGCATACATGTGTATGTTATTGCTTGTACCTCTTGACAGGGATATATATATATATATATATATACACACATACACTCAAAAATAAATAAAAACAACAATTTGTTATGAAGTATCCTGGAACATACGGCCTATTATTACAGCTCAATGTTTCTCATCTGGCTTATCACATTGGCCAGTCTTTGAGGCATTCGACTAGCAAGAGGCCGGAATTCATCTGGTTCAGCTTTCAATAGCTGCTTGATGTCATGCATTTGTTCTGCACTTAGACCAAGGTCATCCAAAACATTGCATAAGTAATCTGCAAATGGAAAGAATAGCAAGTCTGAGATAGTCTAAGAGAGTTACAAGAATATTAACAAACTTGAAGAAAATTAAAAACTAACAAAATTACCTTAAATTATGGGTTTTTAAAAATTAACTTCAGTTTCAGTTTTACAGATTTAGATTAATTCTCTTGCTCTATTTACTAATTGTTAATGAAAATATCTTAGTTTTCTAAATTCTAAATATCAAATAGACAAAAAGAAACTTCAAAATCAATAAAACCTACCTCCATGACTATGCCTCCTTCTACCCCACTCCTCTTATCTTACTCATTCTTCTGCCTTTCTATGCCCCTTCATCTATTCACTGTATCATTGCCACCCATGGTGCTTGAGTAATGTGAGTCAGTTAACATCCTATACATGCTCCCCTTCTTCTTCCCCAGGTTTCTCTTAACATCCACCACTCTCTTACCATTGTTATCTCAACAATTCATCACTCAATCACTCTCAGTAGTTATCACTGCTCTTCTATGCTCTTAACTGCAAAATGCCTCCCCTCAACTATTTTTATGAGAACACATCACCTCTTTCTTACCAAACATGCAGACTGCCATTAGGGTTTCCCTCATTACTGTTCTCTGTTCAATTACTTTTTATGACACTCTTTCATTTCAACTTTCTCTTCCATTTTAACCACACTATTTCCTCCTTCGTACTATCACCTTAGTTCATCTTCTGTAATTGCCTTGAACCACAAAGGACAACAAAGAACAGTAACGTCTCTTTTGTGGAGGGCGTATGCATGATAATGTTGGTGTCCAGACAAGAAGCATGCATCATTCTGTCAAATGATTGGTGTTAGGAAGGGGAGCTAGTCAAAGAAACTATACCAAAACAAGAAAGGCAGTAACTTCAAGTGGGAATCAATATGAGACCAGTATGAAAAGCTAGTGTAAAATAATCATAATGGGTTCCATACTGTTTCTCTTTACCAAATTCTGTATTGATCAATTAAATATCAGGGAGTTGAACTCTGATATTAAGTTCATCATTTGGTTGTTAAACAAACTTCTTAACCACATTTCCAAACTTGTGTCTTCATTGATCTTAGCTTTCCACAGATAGCTTTCACTAACAACACCTGTTCACTCATTACCTATATATACACCAACAGTCATTTTTCCTACATCAGCTAATAATATCCAGCTGCTTTTCTCTCTCTCTCTCCTAATTTGTAATCTGCCATTCATCTAGGTTAACATTATACATCAAAACTATCACATATCTTTCATTAGTCTCTGCAGATAAAACCAATTATTTAGAACCTGTTTACTTACCAAGATCTGTGACAAGTTGTTTGGTGCCATGCGGACTGAGTTCATAAATCTTCAGGATTTCTTCTGAATACAAAAACATTGTTCCTCGGGCAATAGACTGCAGCCACAAATCAGCACTGTGTTCAGGAATGTCTACAAATCATTAAAAGACCATTAGTTGATGTAGTTATACCAAACCAGCCTTGCTCAAGCAGACTTATAGCTAAAAGCATTCCAGCCTTGATTTCTCAGACCTTGAGTAGCTTGGATTACATTATCCAATGTATCCTCTTTTTAAGACAATAGATTATAATTTGAGGGAACTAAGCTATTATTTCCAGCAGGTTGAGTGACTAAGTGTCTAAATCAGTTTATGGAATTTATTTTTGTTTCTAAATATGCTGAATTCAAATACTGTGATGGTGGGAATTTACCTTGGAAGTTGATGAAATATTAGTTATATGATGTGATCCAATTCAATAATCTATATGCTATAAAGTGGCCTGTTGCTTTTGTATTATTAATGGAAAGTGCTTGTTTGATTAACTCCATATTCTGGGAACTGAAACCATTGTCTTCAACTCAGTTCATTGTATATTGTATGTAGAAGAAGGAAACATGTATATTTTGTTTGGTTGTGACAGAATTGGGAACTCTTTGGTAAAACATTGTTTTAATAGTTTGCAATAGCTGAGTGCTAGTGCTCCCCATCATAGAAACAATATCAATACTGTTCTACTTTCAGAATAAACTTTAAAATGAATGAACTATTCTTCCAATAAATTGAGGTTTCAATATCTATTTGAAGAAATCTCACCTGAATTACACTACTAAAGTCTTTGGTATATTAACAACTTTTGGTAACTTACTATTCCCATCCTCTGTAAATTTGAGGCCCTTATAACACTGAAAGAGAGAAATATCCAGAACTACATTACCTTGATCCTCAGTGTATGGCAAACGTCCATGTTGCAATGCTACAGTGACAGCTTGATTGTCTTGGATTATATATGGTTCCAATAACTGTGGTAAGGTCATTAAGTACTGACCAACCTGTTGGAGATAAATTAGCGGCTTTTGTAATATAACAAAGTAATGAAATCAGTAAAAATGCTTCTATATATGTATTGATCACACTATTAATAAAGTAACTCAACCATAATTTTAAATAGTCACTGAAAATATCAACAGAAATTATCTACATGAGTACTAACCAACAAGGGCAGTTCTACAAGGTTATTCAACCTGCAATAAATAGCAACTAAATCTCAAATCTTAACCTACTATTTTGAAAAAAAATGACATCAGATAATGTAGTCTTTGTACACTATGCCTAAAAAAGAGAGGATGATTATAACCAGAATAATCTCTAACCCAATATCCTTTCTTTTCCAACTGGGGTCACCATGTATCTACTCTGTCGCTGTTAATCTCTCAAGTGGTACAAAACCACACCCAGTTCTAGTTGAGGGGTCTTTATCTGGCTAAGTATTTGGCGATCCTATTGGTGCTGGTGCTTCATAAAAAGCACTGGTGCTGGTGCCACATAAAAAGCACTCAGTACATTCTGTAAAGTGGTTGGCTTTAAGAAGGGCATCTAGCTGTAGAAACCATGCCAAAACAGACAATAGAATCTGGTGCAGCTCCTAGTCTTGCCAGCTTTCATCAAACTGTCCAACCCATACTAGCATGGAAAACAGACGTTAAGTGATGATGATGATGATGACAATGAATTGAGATGGGACAGTGACCATAACCTTTAGTGTCCATTTCCAGCCAAGTTAGGAGACAGAGTAGTGGCCATAACCTCCAGAGTTTTTTTTTACCAGCCAACTCCCAAATATTTTAAGTCCAACAAAGATAATACTTCCCTCTAAACCAACTGGAGCTTGATTTAACTGACATGAACAAACAAATAGTTTTTGAGCTAAAACATAATTTTGTCAAGTAAGGAGCACGATTCTTGGCTGGCTTAACATAACCAAACTAAAATATCTATTTTTATAGCCACATAATACACATACACATATGTATACACTATATACATAGACACACACACGACATACATTCACAATATACAATACATACACATATATGACTCATACACAAATGTATATATACACACATGCACCTGTTGGAAAGTTCTATTCAATTTTTGCTCTTAACCACTATGCCATAATTGCCCACGGGCATATGGCATAGTGGTTAAGAGCGTGGGCTACTAACCCCAAGATTCCGAGTTCGATTATAAATCTATTATAAAACAAGATGAGGACAAATATCCGTCGAATGTAAATAATGTACATAATTCCTCATCTCTTAAATATAGAACTACAAGCAAAAGACAGAAATATATAAAAGACTAGCAGAAATACCCGGCGTTGCCCGGGTTAAAGAGAATAATGAAATCTAAAAACGCCGTCTAGACTACACATCATCTTTATATATAGATATCAGAGAGAAATGTCTAAACCCAAATTTAATCACAAAAAAGAAAAGAATTTAGTTTCATTTTTTAAGCTTAAATTTGATTTGAATTTGAAGTTCAATGTAAGATGAAACTTTTCACAATTTCAGTCGATTGATTTATAATAGATTTATTGATTTGTAAT
>NC_068983.1:123579037-123581297 GCF_001194135.2 Octopus bimaculoides | reverse complement strand
TATATAGATATCAGAGAGAAATGTCTAAACCCAAATTTAATCACAAAAAAGAAAAGAATTTAGTTTCATTTTTAAAGTGAAAGTATTTGACATGAGTGTTTTTGTTTCACTTTTGACACTTAATACTTAAATAGTGGAGGAGATATTATGTTGCCGTGTGCTCGAACTCTGCAAGAAGTTCATAATTTTTTTTGACTAAAACACAACTGGAACCCTAAGTAAGGCATGTGTAAAATTTGAATGAAATTGGTTGCGTAGTTCTCGAGTTTTAGGGATTCACACAGACAGACAGACACACATTCTCATTTTTATATATATAGATATCAGAGAGAAATGTCTAAACCCAAATTTAATCACAAAAAAGAAAAGAATTTAGTTTCATTTTTTAAGCTTAAATTTGATTTGAATTTGAAGTTCAATGTAAGATGAAACTTTTCACAATTTCAGTCGATTGATTTATAATAGATTTATTGATTTGTAATAGATTTTATTGCTCATTGATTTGTAATTCAATATGAAACTGTGAGAGACAAGTAAGAAGTTAATTACAACTGGAATTACCAACATTAAAAATACATAATTAGGAAACACAAAATAATCTGAAAAATTTATTAAAATATTGACAATGTCCTTTCCACTAATGGGAATAGAAAGGTCTTTCAAACACTGATTAGTTAGTAAAGTGTTAAAGTTAATTTCTGATTAAATTAATTGATGACACTATAAAATACCTATAGTAAATTATAGAGTGAAGGTTTAAACATATCATTGACCATATAACCACCAACACTACACTAAATTTTATCACTAAGTACACCATCTAATGTATGAATTGAAGTAATCAACAAACAGAAATTACAGTCTTACCTTTGTGATGTATTCTTGAGGTGAAAGACTAAATGCAGGAAGGTCAGAGGTTATGGCTGTTCCAGCACTCAGGGATGTCCACACCTGCAAATTAGAAAATTCAAATAGAATTGGAACAAAAATTTAAAGAAAAGAAATTGGGTCTTTTAATGGAAATTTTGAAAGTTTTTCAAGAAACAATCGATGGAATCAGTAGGTGTTGTCAGTAACATTTTTCCACTTTTGATACTAACCCTCACCCAAGACCACTGCTAGTGCTATGGTACCAAATTGCTTTAAAGTATTTAATAATTTTAATAATTTATATTTAAATTCCATCATAACATAAGAACTCTTATTATGCTCCAAACATCAACTTGATGGAAGTTTTCTACTTTACTAGATTCTTCAAAGTTGATTATTTCTCAAATTAATCAAAATATATTGGCACTGCATGTTTCACTGGAAATATGGACTTGAAAGGGTTTAAAGAAATGGGAAGACTTTATTAACTTAAAAAGGAATAACAGTTTGAATGATGTCTAGACATGATATAGAAGCAGTGATGTAAATAAAGTTGGTGAAAGACATCATATGGCTAACAAACAAAAACTCACTCAACACTACACTGCTTGCTATTCATGTTTTCTAAAACTACCTGCTTGCTTCTCTCAGCTAGCAGGCAGTGTATCATCTTTATTTAAGTTCCTTTTATTCAACTGTTTCTCCCCAAACATTAAATACTTCAATCATTTCTTTCCAAAACTACTACATAGACTGGTGAGATTGGTTTAGTTGACGGTTAGCTGAAAATTGTGGGTAAGGAGGTCCCTTTCCACAAAATTTCCAGTTAACCATCAACTAAATCAATCTCACTAGTCTATGAGGAGGCACAAAAGACAATGAGCATTGCCACTATCTCTCTTCCTAATTAATGACAATAAAACCAAACAAAACAAGATATATTTGTTCTCATTAATTCAACAATTACTTTTTTCACAACACTTCCAATAAATAAATTATAGAAAACTGAAATATCCATTGAAACCCAACAAGATCAAAATCATGATCCTTCAACTGTTAGAGCCACATACTTTATAGAATCTAGATTTTTTCTAAATGTTTCTGTGGTGTTATGGGCTGTGACGAGCTATGTGTTGTGGTGGAGAGGGGCGAGGCAAACAGAGGTGAAGCCAGACCGGACGGGCCAAACCGGAAGGGTCAGATCGGAAGTCGGCGACACGCGGTCGAAGGCTAGCACGTGGGGCCAGTGAGAAAACAGCGACGTTACGAGAAAGACGTGTTCTGATTAGGAGTGATCGTGTACCCCACTGCGGTCGGCAAGGTAAGGTCCAACGCTTCATTCTGTCCTTTTGCTTCTTGTTGTCTTCTTCCTCCATCGCACCACAGTTTC